>NC_041403.2:28331512-28631512 GCF_900747795.2 Erpetoichthys calabaricus | reverse complement strand
TAACCATCAGGAAGGACATTAGGGAAACTAAAATGTAGTTAGAGGGAAATATTCTAGATAAGGTGAAAGATGACCCAAACAGATTCTTTCAGTATTTTAGTAGTAAAAGAACAGTCAAGAAGGAGGGGAAGTGCATCAGGAATGGTAAAGTGGAATTAAAATGTACAGACGTTAAAACAGCAGATGCTCTAAACTTGCATTTTTTTACGTTTTCACATATGAGGAAGTGACTAACCTTACAATAGTAACAGGTTCTACAAGAGAGATGCTGTGTGATTTGGAAACTGTAGAGGGAGAAGTACTACACAGATTTAACAGGATGAAATTCATCAGAACCAGATAATATTTATCCTTGAGTTCCTAAGGAGGATAGAGGAGTACATACCTGTATATAAACCCTTGACACATATGTTTAGGAAGTCACAGTACACTGGGGAAATTCCAAAGGACTGAAAAATGGCAAATATTATCTCATTATATAAAAAGGGTGATGGTGAAGGTCCTAACAACTACAGGCCAGTAAGCTTAATGTACATTACAGCTAAGTTAATGGAAGGAATTAAGGATAAGATTGAGCAACAAATGGCAAGAACAGCAGTTTTACTAAATAGTCGGCGTAGGTTTAGAATAGGAAGGTCGTGTTTTACTAACATGGAGCAATTCGATGAGGAAGCAACAAAAGAATATGATTAAAGCCATTTCTCTTTCAAAACAAAGTGCAAAGCTGAAGCAACATTTGACAGAGCAAAAATTATCATATTTTTTGCTCCACAAGACGCACCTGACCATTAGATGCACCTAGGTTTAGAGGAGGAAAACAAGAAAAAAAATATTCTGAACCAAATGTAAATTCAACAGCGGTATTAAGAAACATCATCACTGTCATTAACAAATAAGGAGAGACTAAGGTTCAAGCACTCTGCTAGTTTTATGGAAACCCCAAGAACTCCTCATCGCTAGTGTCAGAATTTATGAAGCTCAGTTGCTCACAATCACTTTGCAGGAGCACGTACCTATCATCACGCACGTTTGGACCAATGCTCCCTGAAGTTATATCGCCAGTCTAGTCCTATCTATATTTGTAATGCCACAAAGCCCTTCATCTCGTGTTTTGTTGTGGGTTTCCAGTTTGAAAAACGAGAATGCGGTGCAAGCCCAGCCCTCGATTCAAAAAATTGCTCTGCATACCTGTTTGTCTCGTCTGACAGTAGCTGAAAGGCAGCTTCAGGAAAGAACAGCCTGAAGTAGTCCAGCTGCTGGTAATCTGTCGAGTCCAACAGCAAGCCATACTGTCTTGTGAAGTCCGGTAGCCAGTTTGGCTCCCACGGATCAATGTCTAGGTATTCCTCCCACCCGAACCTTGCCATAGGTGCACGAATGCACTCAGCTGGGGCAGCATCGGCTGGTGTCCCGATCAGCTGATGCCAGTTCTTCACTCTCTTGTTCGATCTCCTGATCACTCTCAACAAAAGTCCCACTCAGTGATAATGCGCAAAACATTTGTTTTCTGCACTCGCTTCGCTCCCTTGTGAGATGTCAATGCCATCTTGCCATTGTTTACATTTGTTTACATTTCACAACTCACGCACACGCAAGGATTAGATGCTGAGTCAATGAGTCTAACATTCCTCTAAGCACAGAGGGAATGCCTGTAACGTAACAGTGAGTTTTGTCGCCCTTTACCCCTGGATGTCGACTTTTGTCAGGTAATACATATCATGGTCTGTGACGCAATATTTGCTCCATAAGACGCACAGACATTTCCAACCTTCTTTTGGGGAAAAAAGTGTGTCTTATGGTGAGAAAAATATGGTAACTGTTACTGAAAAGTTTAACTTTTAATTATTTAATGGTCTGCAGTTGCAAAAGTATAGAATATTGTTTTTTTTACCTCAGTCTTTTCTTTAAGAGATACGAGTTGCCCATCCCCAGAGTCTTTCAATTGGAATCATTTATACTTTACAAATTTTACTATAAGCCACTTTCTGCCAAATATACCTAGCAGTTATATTCATGAGCTCTATGAATAACATCTACCTCAATTTAGGATGGATTGTTTCAGCATACATTTAAAATTAATAAGAGTGGATCCACTCTAACAATGACGCCTAAAACAATTCAAAAGCCTAATAATCTGATCTTGTTTCCAGTTGGATTAGTGATAAAGTTATGTTAATAAATCCATTATTATTCAAATTAATCACTTTATACTTTCAGCTTTTTTTACATAAATATTTTTAAAGAAAGAGTGTTGATTTGTCTGTCTTCTTGTTGGGTGTTAGTTGGTTTTTTTTTTTTTTTGTTTGTTTGTTTTTTTTTAATATCCTTGTTTCCAAATTCTTCTTATCAAACTATTAAAAAAAAATTGAAATGCAGTACACATTCCTATCACTGTGAGATATTTGGACAAAACTAGTCATATTATGGTTTATGCTCCTACTGTAACCAATGAATAGCTAAGGTAATTCAGCAGGAATATGACATTTTATGTTGGGCTGATCAGAACCAATTCAGCTGATTTTCAATGAAGGAAAATTACCTTTGGACATGACCAGTTAAATCTAAACAGAATTTCAGCCCACATCAGACAGTGCATGCACACATACGAGTATGGATCCAAGATATTTACAGTATTGTTCTTTTCTGAAAAATTGTCAATCTGGTTTTTATATAAATAATGCTGATTACAAGAAGTCAGTAAAAATGAAAAAAAACTAAAAGAATTTGTCCTATTTGTCTTTATATTAACAAAAGGTGAAACTAACATGGCTTTGTAGATTTATGAGATCTATTTAAATTTGCTTTATATATGTTATTAAAACATAAGCTTGCAAGTTAAATCAGCAAACAGTAATATTTCATTCAAAATAATATATTTTTTGTTTTTTTTTTGTTTTTTTTTTTAACTTCAATACAGTTATTTTACTTGCTTCTATCTCTATACTAAGCCTCAGTATTCTTTAGTGTATTACAACCTTAACAAGTAGATTTTTTAGGTACGCTTTCCTTACATCACTCAAATTTCACAACTAATCAGCACTCCCAATTTTACTAGTAAGTGAAAAGAGCTTTGCAAAAAGCTACTAAAAATAGCCTGAGTATCTCTCACAAGTTACAGTATGTGGAAAGTCATTATTATCTTAAGTCAAAGTAGGACTATGACTGGTCTGATTTTGCCTGTTTTAACTGACCATAGACCCCAAGGTTGTTTACTTTCTCCAGGGATGCTGACTGGAGTTTTTCTTTCCCACTCCTGCACTATCAACTGGCCGTTGTTCAACAGCGTAAATAATGCACAAACAGTGTTAGGTTCCATTTATATAAATCAGTTTGGAACTAGTTTCATTTCCTGTCTGTTTAAATAAATCTGTGCCTTTATGTATGAGGGTTGTTTTGATAAATTCTGTAAATTTCTATGAGATGGCACCAAAATTCATTTAGTGATGTCACAGCTAACAAGGGTCACTCTTCAAACTACGTCAGGCCAGAAGCAACACGTTGTTTACGTTCTACAGATGCTTGAAGCAAGCATTTGTTGCACAGCCAAGGCTGGTGTGCAAAAAAGCACTCTTTCACCAAGACAATGTGCAGTTCCAGAAATCAACCATCTCAATGGCAAAACTGCATGAATTAGTCTTCAAACTGATTCCTCATCCACCCTATTCTACAGACTTGGTCCTGTGCAACTTCTTCCCATTCACAAACTTGGAAAATTGGCTCAGTGGAATTGTCAATGCATACTTTGCAGACTTTCAGAAAACCTATTTTTCCAACGGGATGAATAAATTGGAAACATGCTGAACCAATAGTATCAACTTTTCTCAAAAAACGGTTAGGGTTAGCATTTTTACCATACTTATCCAACTACCATTGTAATTAGCAATTTGTAACATTTGTAATTGCATTTATCTGTGAACTTATTACAGAGCTCTGAGCCTGCACTCAGTAAAGAGCACAATAAAAAATAAACTGAATTTAATTAAGTCATCGGTATAATTATGGTTGACTCAAATGACTGGCTGGACAGCAAAACGTGTGAAAACAACGAGTGGACAGAAGCAACCAAAATTTATTTTTCTTATTTATAATAGAAACTTTGAAGCACAAGTTAGTCGAATCTTTAAAAGCAGTCATTCCTAACCCGTCCTAATTAAACCCCTTGAGTGGATATGCCTTTTTAGAATGCAGACAAAACACAAAAAATGTTTCACAACAAAAGCATTGATTACATCTTGCCTGAAGAAGGGGCCTGAGTTGCCTCGAAAGCTTGCATATTGTAATCTTTTTAGTCAGCCAAAAAAATGTGTCATTTTGCTTGACTTCTCACTACAACAGAAGCATCAATTCTTAGTAGCACACCTATACTTTTTTACTACAAGACAGTTTTTAGTTATTCAAATACTGTCATGCAGCACATCAAGCCAATGTGGTACTGCAGCATTTTTTCAACAATATTCTTTAAAGCACAAATGAAGGAATCTTCGAAATGCCACAATAAGGAAAAAAAAGATAATGTCAGTGATGGATTCAAAACATTCTTAATCGGATGTGTTAATATAATGATCACCAGAATGAGCTGTGCACGTTTTTTTTCCCCCAAATAGCCAGTTACCACAACCTAGTAGTTCTAAAAGACTCCAAATAAAAAAGAAAATGAATATTTAAAAGAACAACAACAAAAGCACAATATGAGTTTCAAACAACCAGACTAAATGAAAGATTCGAAAAATCGATTAAGAACCAAATTCATACACTCAAAAAATCACTTTGTGGTCTATTTCTTCCTGTTACAGACTATTGTGGAACAAACATGGGACACACCGAGTGCCAAGACAAAATAAAAAAAAAAAAAGACACAAGTTGTACAAATATACTGAGCAAATTTAATACTACAAATAATCACATTTAATTAATCTCTTTTATAATAATAAATAATAATTCTTTGCATTTATATAGCACTTTTCTCACTACTCAAAGCGCTCAACAATTGCAGGTTAAGGGCCTTGCTCAAGGGCCAAACTGAGCAGAGTCTCTTTTGACATTTACGGGATTCGAACCGGCAACCTTCCAATTGCCAGTTCAGATCCCTAGCCTCAGAGCCACAAGAAACTCGCTTTCTGATGCATACGCTTTAATGATTATTATTAAGTCAAGAGACCATTAAGTTCTACTGGCTGTACAATGTCATACCATGTCAGTGTTACCTTTAAGATACAAGCACACAAATTGCATTTTAACATAATACCACCTGTTCAGCTTTGTAGAACATTTTCCTTCCTATGGACAACTTTTAAGTCAACATTATTATCCAAAGTAACTTAAAAGTGGTACGTGCAAAAGGAAAATTTGTCCATAATCCAGGAGCACTGTAACATTATGTGACACAATCAGGTTGAGGAAAAAAATGACCAGTGAAAACTGAAATGGCAACCATGTGGATTCTATCAATTAAGCCACTGTGCTAAACTAAACATAAAATGGTAAAATACAAAAGTCAAATGAATACCAATGCAGCCTTCATTCATTTCAAACCACTTTTTTTTCAGATTAAGTTTTAGATAAGGCAGAGCCTATCTCAGTTGAATTGAGTGCTAGCCAAAAACCAAACAAAGGCAAGACCACAATCTTTAACAGGTCACATACATGCCCATACCAACCTTCATTCATACAAGGTGAATCTGTCAAGCTAACAGTATTGCTCTACACTGTAGGAACAAAAATTGAGACAAAAAACTGTGGCAAAATGCAAATTAATGACTAAACACACACCAGCTAGGGATGCATCAATCGATCTGCCACCAAACTAAATCGGCCGATTTTCACTAAATTGGTGATTGCTAAATTGACCAATCACAAAAGCCAATCATTTCAGTCCCTGCTTTAAATTTTACGGTAATTTAGTTGCAGTGCTCCTTTACACAGCGTTTTAACGTAGTTGAGCCAAAGAGCAGCGCTGAGGCTTGTTTTAACAAAGCAGACTTTTCCCTCTAGTAGAGAGCGAGAGGTGAATGGAATATTTACCTTTACACTAAAGTGAGAAGAGTAATAGACTCAACTAAGAAAACATAATCGGAGGAGTCCAAGTTGTCCACCTGTGCAGTTAGACAAACAGTAAGAAAAATCTCCTTTAATGAATTCAGACCTCTTTAGTTTCAGTTTGGACTGTGTGCTTGTTTTAAGTGCATCTGCTTAAATTTTTATTTGGAAAACAAATTCGATAAAGTAGAATTTGAAATTGCTGCTTAGTAAACAATAGGCTTGATAGTTTAACAGAAAATGTATCTTTTCCTTATAAACCTGTTAAGCATGTTAGTCTTATGGACTTATGAACATTTGATACATTTGCGCCTTTTTTAAAGATTTGTACTGTGTTGACTATTTGTTGCTGTGTGTTATAAAGCATGTTTTGGTAAGAAACAAGTACTACATAATTAAAATGGTAATCCATATTTATGAATGTCTAGGCGACGCACAAAAAACAAAAAAAAACACCTGTATAAATATAGTAAATGTATATTTTAACAGCAAAAAAGCTGTAATGCAATTAATGATTTAAAATGATAAAAACCTATAACCTGCATGTATATTTTTGAGTGTTTAATTCAATTGATTATGTGGAAAAAAATATATATATGTATATATATGAGAGCAAGAGAAATGGTGAAAACTACAGTACTTTTTTAAAATTAAGCTTTGCTTCAGTTAGGTACATTACAGAAAAAAATTAAACAATATGACAGCTTGTAATTAATGAGAACCACTTTATTTCCTTTTATTCCATATGCATTATGCATACATATTTCATTAGTATGTACTTTAAGGAAAGATTTTTTTATATTACTATGTTTTGGTCACTGAACAATATTCCTACAGAATATCAACAGTTAACACCTATGTTCTACAGTTAATTATAAAACATACACTTTAATATAGGACATAAGGCTTCTATGCATCTGGTTATGCAGGAGTTTGGTGTAAAAGATTTTTATAAAGGGAAATATATATTTATCAGAACCGGCTTTTTGTATCAGTATGTTGCTGCTGGAGAATGTGAATTTCCCCTTGGGATTAATAAAGTATCTATTTATCTATCAAGTGACATGAAATTGGTGATCCATATCTGCCTTAAAAAGCCTAAACAGAGCATCCCTAACACAAGCCAAAAGACCAACTAGGATTCAAGAGCTGAGCCACCAATCATTAACACTCTTGCAGAATTCTGGCTACTCTCTCTGTCCTTTTTTTTTTTTTTTTTTGATGACTTACTTAGACTCCATGCAATGCAAAAATAAAAATTCTACATGTTAAACACAAAATGTCATTTGCTAAACATATTTTTGTTTCCTTTTCACTTCTTGCATTTCTTGCCAGTATATTTTCCAAATATCTGAAGTGGTCCAAGTCTTCCAGGATGTACTCTCCAATTTTTATTATTACTAGTTTCACTGTTGCGCTTCACAGTAGATTGGTCGGATAGAAGACTTACTACGAAACTGTATATAAACCAGTCAACAAAAAAATACACTATACTGACTAACAGAGGCAGGTCAAAACAGGATTAGGTAATAGAATGGGATATTCCCATTAAACATCCTATGTGGGGAGAATATTTAAAGAAGCACTAACAAACAGGATGTCAGGGATGAAAGTCAGAAGAAAATAAGATTTGCAGATAATAAAGCAATAACACCAAGTAATGAAGATAGACTACAAAAACTAATGAACAAATCAGATTACAAATGAAAGTATGGAATGAAGAGCAATAAAAAGGAAACAAAAGTAATTTTCAAAACAAAGGAATGAATACAGTTTTATTGACAGTTTTTGAGAAACAAGAGCTAGTATGTTCAGATGGACTCCTACCTCTTCTCAGACTATATCTCAGCACAGGTGCTCTTCAAGGCTCTGTACTATCCCCCTAATTTCTATTTCTAGTACAACAATAACTGTAGGTTCACTGACCCTTGAGTAAAAATCATTAAGTATGTCAATGACAGCACCATTACCATCATGGTCTAATTACTAATGTAAATGAGACAGCATACAGAAAGGAGGGGATTTGTCTTTTGTCTTGGTGTGCTACAAATATCCTGGTACTCAATACCACCAAGACAGTGGAAATGGGAATTGACTTTCAAAATCTGCTGACAGAACCTCTCCCTCTGGAAACTAATGATTCTACAGTCAATATGGCAGACTCCTTTATATTTTTGGCCACAACTATCACAACCACTCTCAGGCATTAACACCACTTAAACCACTAAGAGGGCTCAACAGCAGGTGTACTTTTTACATCAACTAAAGAAGGTAAACATTTCCCAGCCCGTCCTATTACAATTGTACAAAGGCATAAATGAAAGTTTGATCACATTCTCCATTGTTGTCTGGTTTGGTTCAGCAACGGTCCATTCCAAAAATGAGTGTTGCAAGGGCCGCTCAGAAAATAATTGTCTCTGCTCTTCCATCTGTTACAGACTTGTAGGCACCTTGAGTCAAAAACCATGTCAAATGGATCACCATGGACTCATCTCACCCATGTAATCACTTGTCCCAAAACCTCCCCTCTGATAAATGCTTTAGATCAATTAAACCTAATAGAAACATAAGCAGTTCCTTTTCCAGAGCCATAACTTTAACAAACCAGGAATATGGCTTGTCATCTTCACTTATTCATGTGTTCAGTCATATACTACATGAAGATGTGAGTGTGTATATACAACATATGTATAATATATGTACAGTATATGTGTACGATTTCACCTGTACTTCATTTGCACGGTTTACAGTGGATGTTGTTTACCCTATGTTATCTGTAATGTTTTGTGCTGTACAAGCACCTCCAAAGCTACCAAGCTAAAGACCTGTACTTTAAGTATTGGCGAATAAATCCGATTCAGAAAAATTCTGTTTAAATTAATGCCCCCAGCACCACTAGTGTGCACATAACAAATATATAGACCATGACAAGCACTATATTAAGGTCTTATACTAATTATTAGCACAATTTATAATAATGATTTTATCATATTATTTTGAGACGTCTGTGCAGCATCTGAACGGATGGGAACTTAAATTAAGATTTATAAACGAAACAATCTAAAAGACAATACAACATATTACTAGCTGTTAAGACTGATCTTCCCTTATGAAAAATCCTAAACACAACTCACACAAACCCCCTAACAGTTTAACAGCAACTGTCTCAAAAATGTAATAACCGGCCAAATATGCAAGACATAAAACAAATTCAAAAAGTCCTAAGCTGGAATCAAGAGTCTACATGCCATTTCGTAACATTACGCACATTCAGGATTAACCAATTACTAGCTTCACATAAGTTAAGACACCAAAACAGCATATGCCACTCTACAGCACACAGAATGTCAAGAATAAGAGTTCGTTCATCTCCACCTGGACGAAAGGCAGGAGCTCAGGTGCAACAACATGTCAACAACTCCTCGGACTACAAGAGTGGCAGCACTGAGGAGGTGAGAAAGTTTGTCTCGTTAAGAATAACAAAAGATGCACTTTAAAGGATCACTTACCCCCAGATAACGTAGTTGGTTTTAACATTTTTAGGCCAAGAAAATTCTCCAAAAATAACCTCATCTCCCTTAGCGACGACTTCTTTTTTCTGGAAGTTGTACTGACGCAGGACACTCAACACGTCCGCCATCTTCACTCGCTCTACACAGAGTGGAGCGCTCAAGACCCCACGAGAAGACGAGGCGATCGAAGCACTTGCAGGGCTGCCTTCTCGCGCGCCTGATTATAAAGTGCTATCATTATTTTTTTTTTCCCCAGCTCGTGTTGGTTCCGACACATGGGGTATTACAAATGCAGGCAGTGAATATGTTTGGAACCTCTGAGTTCGTATAGTTTCAGCTGGTGAATACTGCAATGGACTGGCATCCCGTCCGGTCCAATTCGTGACCTATTGGCTGTTAGACTAATGACTAGGCCAGAATAGCGAACCGCAAAGACTCCTTCTCCGTTTCATATTGTACGTTGCTATGTCTCATCTGGATCGATCAAACTTTACACACGATTAGAACAATGACATCTCGATCCCTCGTTTTCAATGAAATTCTAGCAGGCCAACATGGAAATGATAAGAAGTACGTCCACTTTTCGTATTCATTAACTAATTCGGTTTTAAGGCTAAAGAATATCAATCAGTTCATTCCAATTAAATTCCGAATATTTCGAGTCATCAGAGTATCGAAGACAAGTCAGGGACTGACCCCGAATGGAACACCGGTGTTCATCCCACTCGTGCGCTCGCCAACACGGGTCATTTGAGAATCACCAGTTAGCATAACCTGGAATGGTTTTGTGATTGAGAGGAACACGAGGAGAAGGCGAAAGCTCCCAGACAAAATTTCGAAATTAAGAATCTCGTACTGCAGATCGGCGGTGCTAATTGTAACCAAGGCATCCTCGAGTCACCGGTTTAGAAACACACTGCTTGAAAAATACAGCAAAGTCTCCTTTTCATTATGGAATCTAAACTATCGCATGAAATTCTTGAAAAATAACCGAATAGCATCGGAGGTTTAGTTACGTCTTAACATGCACTTTTTGACACTTTTCATTTTTCCTCTATTGTTCCGTTGTCCAGTTCTGTTTTATGTAAATACGTACGAATTGGGGTTAGTGAAGGCATCGCAAGGCAGGAATAAACATTGGCATCCCGTCAAGGGCTGGTTCACTTCTTGCTTTGGGCTTAATGCTGGACGAGCTGGTCCCACGATCCTGTAATGAAAGAAACAGGTTCAAAAATGTATGGATGTGTATCTTTAATTAATTTGTTTATATATTTATGTACTGCAGCAACAGCACAATAATACTACTACAAATAATAACAGTAAGGCACATTCTTAAACCCACTAAGTGCAGTTCTGGGCTGCAGCAGACAGAACAACATATAACAGCAGCAGTGCTTGAAGTGGGCCCGTACTCACCGAGACGCAGTACCAGCACCTCTTCCAATGTCAACATAGAGAACTGGTACCATTCCATAGCATATAAGTGGCAACCATCACCTTTTCAGGAATCTATCTGGGGATATCCCTCACAATTTTTGATAGAATGTTGATTTATCCCAGTGTTTGAAGCTTCACAGGACCTCCCACCACCACACACACACGCCACGACTCTTTAATTGAATGTCACTGTACTGTCATAAAAGGAGTACCACCAGTAATTTGGTTCCACCTCAAGCACTAAACAATTGGCACTGAAATGTTTCATCAGCCTGAGGCTCAGTCACCACCACTATAAGCTGGCATTCCAACATATAAATGAGCAGCTTCTGCGCCAGGCACAGGGGAGCCTTAAAAAATTAAGCAAGCTTGCCATAATCACACTATCTCCAACTAGTTGATAACAGTGAGCAGTCCTTTTAGAGATAGCAAGCTACCCAAGAGAGTGATCTAAAGTGCACTCGTCTCCAGTGCTACACTGGTGTCAGAAGCAGGGTAAGGAGAAGACCTGCAGTCCAACTCAGCAAAGCACCAAGTGCTGCAGAAAACGAAAATGGACTTTATAGGAACTTCTGAGGAGTTACGGGTCCTGACCTGAAATGTTATTTGCCTGTCTCTTCAGTGAAGGAGTACCATTAAAAGTCTTGTACAATTGTAGCTACCTGCTCAGCGCTGTACAACATCTGCAAGATCAGACCTTATCTGACAGAGTATACAGCACAACGTCTGCTCCAGGCTTTGGTCTTTTTGTATCTCGACTACTGCAACTCACTTCTGGCAGGAGTACCTGCATGTGCTATCAAGCCGCTGCAGATGATCCAGAAAGCAGTGGCCCATCTTGTATTTAACCAGCCAAGACGGACACATGTCACTTCTCTCTTCAGTTCGATACGTTGGCTCCCTGTAGCAGAGCGCATTAAATTTAGATCCCAGATGCTTGCCTACAGAGTAGTCACTGGGTCAGCACCTGAGTATATGGAGGCACTGGTGAAGTACTGTACACCTGCTTACCCTCTCAGATCTGCCAGGGAACACTGTCTAGTGATGCCACCTGTGAATGGTATCACATCTCAATCCAAACTCTTTTCCTCTCTAGCTCCTAGTTGGTGGAACAAGCTGCCCACCTCCTATTTAAGAAGGAAATGAAGACCATCTGTTCTATAAAAATCTGTCGAATTGAATGGAAAAAAAAAATTTTCCTCTGTGATATTTTATATTGTTGGTTAATTTGTTGTTTACATTGAAATGCTGTACTGATTGTAATATATGATTGTATCTTATTGGTTATTACATCTTTTTACCTGTCCTATTGCATTTACTGAACAAGCTGGGCCTAGCCTAATGTTGCTCGATTATATATACCTCTTTTGTAAGTTGCTTTCAATAAAAGCATTTGCCAAGCAAATAATTGTAAATCTAAATGTAATTCCCACAAGAAATGGACAGATCACTGTACAGAAGTGCAGCAAATTTCCCCTTGGGATTAATAAAGTATATCTATCTATCTATCTATCTATCTATCTATCTATCTATCTATCTATCTATCTATCTATCTATCTACCATTTAACATCTCTGCTGTCCTGTATGACAGCACAACAATTGACATCCCTGCAATTCCACCTGACAACAATGTATTCAAGATCCCCCTGATGTGTCCTTGTCACTGGCTGCATGACAGTAATGGAAAAGAAGACGATCCCACTGTTTTGAAGAATTTGTGTACTGTTTCAAGGAGTTGAAAGTAATTGCTGAGGACAGTTACTTCGAAGGGAGGGCATATGTAACGGTGCAGACATGTTGCATCAGCCAGGGATAAATCATCAAGAAAATGAGCTGCCTTCATGGTCAGCTTTATAAACAGTTGCTGGGGCGCCTATAAAGTCGCACATTCATTTTGTCTAGTGCAACAACAGTGAGCTACCCTTTTACAGGTACCCAGCTAACAAAAAGAGTGACGTAAAGAGCAAAAAAGTTGATATTGGCACTTTTATTACAATACTGTAATTAGAAGAAAAATAAGAAGAAGGAGAACATTGGTAATCCTGCAATGGACTAGCATCTTGTCCAGGATTGCTTTCTCCATTGCACCCAGTGCTATAAATGGATGTTAATTTTTAATTAATGGGTGAAGGTATTTCTAATAATGGTGTTTAATATAATAATAATAATCATAAAAATAAGTAACATTCTTAATGTGCAATTCTGTGCTTTGGCGGGTAGAATATAATAATAATAATAATAATCCTGTGATAGGGTAGCTTCTTGTCCAGGGCTACTTCCTCCCTTGCCCTCAGCAATCTGAATGTATGTTCATTTTTAATTAATAATGATCGTATTACTGATGTGGTTGTTGTTGTTATGACAAGAAAAAAGAAAATCCTTAAATCCACTCTTGTCTAATTCAGGGTTGCAGGAGGTGTAACATAATAATGATAATAATAAAAACTAGCTGAAATACCTGGGAGGAAAATAAAGTGTTTTTTTTTTCTTTTAATTGTTTGAGAAAATATAATTAAAAACAACTTTAAAAATAAATTAACAAACAATGAAGACTCACTAATGTGCTTATCTTGCGGTCTTGTATGTATGCAGGGCCGGATTTTCCTATAGGCTAACTAGGCTTCAGCCTAGGGCCTCAAGATCAAGAGGGGCCTACATTCAAATTGTTAGCAAAATTTTATTATCTCTCATGTAATTTACAAACTTAAAAATGGAAGGTGAAAGGGCCTCATAAGTGGAATAGCCTAGGGCCTCTTTTCATATAAATCCGGCCCTGTATGTATGTTATCATCCAGTTGATGCTCGGAACCGGCCAACTCTATTTAATTTGAAAAGCAACTGGGGCGCGGTGGTGGAGCTCAAACATAAAGAATGCTGGTAGTCATCTCCAGTTCGTCCTCTGGTGGTCGTTCCGAGTGTCACCTGGATGATAACATGCATAACACACCGCAAGATCACCCCCCCCCCCCACCCAGAAGGGGGTGGGTTAGGGTTGATTTTACCCTACAGCATTTTTAGTCGACCAAGGAGAAACATGTGTACCAAGTTTCATGAAAATTGGTCCAGTCGTTCGGAAGTGATGCTGGAACATACATAATATACACACACACATACATTGACTTTAATATATATAGATAATAATAATGCTGTGATAGACTGGTGTCCTCTTTAGGGTTGGTTTCTAATCATTCTCAGTTCCTCCAGGATAGGCCCCAGACCCATTCGACCACGAGCTGAATTAAGTTGGTTGGAGAATAATAGAAGACGAAGAAGCTGGTAAATCTGGGATGATGTTACGGCTCCAAGGATTCCAGCCAGTGTCGACAGGCACTATTGCACTCAGGTCCCAATCCAGGTGGTTCGGCATGTGGTGGGTGCAGCAACGCGCTATCAGTGCAAGCTCCCAATTATATACAGTATGTTCTGCTCATCAATGTTTGATTAAATAGCTTCATTAACAGTAGGGCTTCATCACCGGGATAGGATTACAATAAACCATCAGATCTCACATTTTAATTATTCAATAATAAAACAAGGTGGCAAAAATGTACCACAAGGTAAGACTTTGGTTTACCCACATGAGCAATCGGGTGAGACCCCAGGGAAATCGGGACCTGAAGCGCACCCGCATCAAAAAACAAACAAAAAACATGCATCTCGATGGTTGCGACATCCATCACACGCATCTCGACATCCATCACACGCATCTTTATGGTTGCGTCTGCACATCTGCATTCGCCGGTTTAATTAAGATTAAACAAAGCCCTCTCAAATAAATAAATAATTAACTTAAATACTATCTTCGCGTTGCGTCTGATATATAAGCACCCACTTTCTGTACAGCCGGTGGTCTCGCCGAATGTGATAATGAAATCAACAGGTGTCACCTATACGTGTGGACAGGGGCGGACTGGGCATTTGGGCAATGCCTGTTGGGCCACGGACTCTGCTCTGGTCATGGGCCGGCCGTTTCATGAAATAAATGTAATGTACTGGTTACTGTTTGACATTAAAATTATTTTTCTAAACTACTAAACATTATCTGTCCGTTACTGCGATTTATATAGTCCTTATAATATACTGTATACCGTCATCAAATTGTTTTAGTTGTCAGTACACAACGTTGCAGCGAAAACTGCCTTTTGCCGATTTCTGTTTCGATACCGCTACATTGCGGTTAGCGTATACATAATTGCAATTTATTTGGTCTCATATCTAGTATTTAAATTCTTCTATAATTAGTTTAGATTATGTATTATGCATTTTATTGTTCTCTGGTCGTCTGTGTGAACGATAATTAGGGGGTTTCAGCTACGATTGTTAGTATGATGAAATAAAGTTATAAAGCACAGGATAAGAATTTTTAATATTAGGACGGAACATGTACAGTTTATCGTTAAGTTAATGGAATCAAAAGCCTTTCATATTGATGTCAGTGGAGAAAAGTATCCTAGCCAAACTTGACACTAACAGTATTGTCGACGAGGTGGCTGCTAAAAGCAACGAATTGCGTAAGGTATAGCCTACTAGGGTACTGGCACTTCGACATGACATTGGCATGTACTCTAATAACATGTAAGCCGTGCTACTAAATTTTTCTAAGCATGTTGTCAAATTTTATGTTGTGCCTAAACAACAGTGTGCAGATTATGTTTGGCAACAGTTTAGATAGAGTTCATATAATAATAATAATCCATCCATTTTCTAACCCGCTGAATTGGCAACAGTTTAGATAGAGTTCATATAATAATAATAATCCATCCATTTTCTAACCCGCTGAATCCAAACACAGGGTCACGGGGGTCTGCTGGAGCCAATCCCAGCCAACACAGGGCAGGAAACAATCCTGGGCAGGGTGCCAACCCACCGCAGGACACACACAAACACACCAAGCACACACTAGGGCCAATTTAGAATCGCCAATCCACCTAACCTGCATGTCTTTGGAATGTGGGAGGAAACCCACACAGACACGGGGAGAACATGCAAACTCCACGCAGGGCGGACCCGGGAATCGAACCCAGGTCCCCAGATCTCCCAACTGCGAGGCAGCAGCGCTACCCACTGCGCCACCGTAATAATAATAATAATTCGTTACATTTATATAGCGCTTTTCTCAGTAGGCTCATGGCAAGTAGCTTGCCGCGTACTCATCACAATTTTTTAAAAGATTACAATGAATAATGGGCCGAGTGGGTCGACCTCGTCACCTCACTCGTTGAAGGATGCCCGGGCCGGTTTTGAGACCCGCAGTCCGCTCCTGCGTGTGTGGGTTCACAACCAGTGGCACATTCACTTGAACAAATCGCCCGCACAAGCTCAAATCATTTCCTTTGGCTATTTCTCCACATATTTAAGTTTAACGGAAGATTAACAGAGCACCATATGTAAAGGCTGTTACTTGTTTTTTAGTCTGTATGCCTGTGTCAGACCACTTTATTAGAACATTTTATGATGTCTCGTGAGTGTTTCGCATCGAACAAAAATGTGAAATGTCTTGCGTAAAAACAAATTCAAATCGTGCACGATAACGAGTATTTATTTAAAGTACGCTTCGGTTACTCAGCTGTTGGGAAGTTGCCGTCCCGTCTCCAGTTGTTGCTCTTCGCTTGTTTGCCCAGGTGTGCTTTTTCGTTTGAGATATAATAATACATAAAAAAGTTCAAACTACTAAATTATGTGTATATTGGAAAGGACAACAAAAGTGTGCTTCTCGACAGTTCTGATAGATATTACAGTACACTGATAGCGCTAAAGGAGACCGGGATTTACAACTAGGGTGCTCTATGCTATGGAATGTGCTTGTTCTCTCTGTGTCTGCTTGTTTCCTCCCTCAGTGCAGAGACATGCTGATACAGGTGAACTGACATTGCCAGATTGGTCCCTGTGTACTGACCCCCTGCAACCCTGCTCAGCATGAGTAAGTGTAAAAATGGATGGAGGGACATTCTAACAGCAACTGATCTTTAGTTGGAATTTAAGAAAATGGATACAGGTAGCAGTGTGTCTTTTGGAAGTTTGTTTGCCTTTATTACTGCCTTATATTTTTTGATGGATAGTATATTGCTTTTGATTTGTCTCAGTGTGTGTGTACTGTATGTGTGTGGTCATGAGAGCAGAAGAGGTGCTGATGCCCAGGGCCACTATAGAGATTAAATCCGAACCTGTTTGGAATCATAATGACTGATTTACAAAGCATGTACACAAAGAAGCTAGCATCCCAAGATTTGTTATAAAACTACTTTTGGGACTTTCAAAATTAGGTCAGTTAGGTCAGGTTGGGGAGCATGCACTGGTACAGCGCATTGCCACACCCACCACACGACAAAACAGCTCGGGATCCTGATTGGCAACCTACCAGGCAGACATGCTGTCCATTTCCACCCTCCAGAAATGACCCTCTATCTGCCACAGCCAGGTGTTATGTGGGCGTCCCCTCGGCCTGGTCCAGCCACTCGGATCCTCAACAATGAGGATCTTGTGAGCCGGATCACCCTTGGGGAATTGCGCCACATAGTGCCATAACTGACGCTCCCTCACAATGCAGGTAATGTGCCTATTTCGGGACTCCATGAGCAACCGCTCATTCAACACAAAGTCAAATCAGCGGTACACAAGGATTCTCTGAAGAGACACAGTACCAAAAAAGTCCAGTCTTCATCTTAGGTCACTGGATAGCATCCATGTCTCACAACTATATAGCAAGACAGGAAGCACCAGGACTCTAAAGACTTGGACCATCGTCCTTTTGGATAGATATCGGGAGTGCCTAACACCCCTTTCCAGCGACCTCATGACCCCCCATGCTCTCCCAATCTGTCTACTGACTTCATAGGAAGAGTCACCAGAGACATGAATGTCACTGCCGAGGTGAATAAACCTCTCGACAAAACTAGACAATGTTTTTTTTAGAAGAATTAAGTGGATAGGACTGGCGAGCTTTGTTGGGCTGAATGGCCTGTTCTTGTCCAGATCATTCTAATGGTCTAATGTAACCTTTTTTGTAAACTGACCCATTATGGGTTTGTCATTATAGTGTTATTATGTTGGCATCCCATCCAGTCTTTGTTCCAATAGGTGACTAGCCTAATTCCAGGGCTACAAGGAATGAGTTGTGAGGACAGATTCAAAGAGCTGAGCCTTTTTAGTTTAAGTAAAAGAAGATTAAGAAGAGACAAGGTTGAAGTGTCTAAAATTATGAAGGGAATTGTGACTTTATTTATAATTTTTTTTATGTTAAAATAAGTGTATTAAGAACATAGGGACACAGTTGGAAATGTTTTTTGAGGATAAATTTCACACAAACATTTGGAAGTGTTTCTTTGCAGCGAGACCCGTAGACACATAGAATAAGCTACCAAGTAGTGTGGTAGACTGGGAGGACTTTAGGGACTTTCAAAGCTCGACTTGATGTTATTTTGGAAGAATGAAGTGTGTGGGACTGGTGAGCTTTGTTGGGCTGAATGGCCTGTTCTTGTCTAGATTGTACGAATATTCAATCTATTACCTAGTGCTGTCTGAGGAATGCATTAGAAAATGACCTGGTGAATTTTAAATTGTCCAAAGTTGTAAACCCATCTCTTTACATATTTGGATGACACCTTTATCCAAGTTGAATTATAATATTTTGAAATTCAATTGGTTACGTTTCTTTTGTTTTTCCATTTGGAGCACAGAAAGGTGAAGTGATTTTTCTTGTAGTCACACAGTATCAGTAGCAGGATCTGAACCCACAAACTCAGTGTTTGAAGTCCAAAGCCTTAACCACTACAACACACTGCTCGCCCATCCAATCCCCTGTTTTCTACCTTTTCCTATTCCGTTGCAGGGTCATTAAAAAGGCTTCTCTACTTTCTCCCGTATTTACTGAAGATAAATTTGACAATATGTTTCCTGAAGAGGATCACTTCAGACATTGGATCATTGCTTTTTGACCTTCGTTTAATGATGCTGGCACCCATAAGTCATGTTTTATATTTTGTGACACACCTACACTCTTAAAAATAAAGGTGCCAGGGGCATTCTTCAGAGCAATGCCACAGTGGAACCATTTTTGATTCCCAAATGACCCATCCACATAAGGGTTCCAGAAAAAAAAAAAAAAAATTTAGATTAGTAAGAGGGTCCAGACACCTCGAATAGATGGTAACAGATTTCTGAAATAGCAATGGTTCATGATTTTCATAGGAGTCTTTCTGCATACAATAACACAGGCTAAGTCCAGGTTTTTCTTAATCTGTTATTGTCTTGATACAATACATTAAAGATGTGAAGTTTCCTGTACATATTAGGAAGTTTTTCAAAGCACAAAGAACCTACTCCATATGCAAAGAACTCATCCCAGAGTGAAATTGTTCTTTGTCATGAAATACGTCTAGTTCTATGAGGAACCACTCAACCCAGTAAAGAACCATGAAGTGCCATTAAATAGCTATTATTTTTAAGAGTGTAGACAGTTTTTTTAGATCCACTTGCCAGTTTCACCGGAATTATACATTTTATTCTGTCTTTATGGACACAACATACATATTGACTATAGTTAATCCTGAAATAAAGAAAATAGACTAATCTGGTTTATGGTTGTAACTTTTCAAACAGATAGTTGATCGTTATATGACTCACAAGTCATTTTAATATTAAGTAGAACACAGGATAGACATACTGTGGTCTCATTACCTTCTCAATTGTTTGCAGCCTTTCTCTCTTATTAGTTTTATACTTTGTGGCCACCAGGAGGCGAATCAGAGTCCCCAGACCCCAGACACAAATGAAGTACCACAGTCATGGGTTCAAATAATGTTGTTTTATTTGCCAGAGTCCCTTGACAGGCTTCTTTAAATCAGTCCAGCACTATAATATAATATGATATGATCCTTCTGTGTTTTCTCATTCCATTCTTCCACAGCAAGTCTTGTCCACTGCCTACCAATTCCAGTGCTTACGGTGCCGCAGCATTGCACCCTAGAAGCACTTCCAGATCAGGCAGATCAGCCATAAAATAGGGTTGACCTCCTTCAGCAGCCCCAGGAACACCCAACACAGTTGTCCTCCCAGACTACAACTCCCCTGAACCTCTATGGGAGACCAAACTGGAAGAATGCCAGCAAAGCACTGCCACCTAATCCTCTTAGGGACTCTGCCTCCACAGAGCTGTAGCCCATTGTCCTTCAGTTATTCCTGCCTGAGTAGCACTCATCCTGGCAGGGACACCCACCCATCTTGTTGCTTGCTCCCTTCAGCATGGTGTCCATTTAGCCAGGCAACATATGATTTTCCATCCCAACAGGTGGGTCACTCCACCCATGTGCATTACAACTTGTAATACAGAAAATTCTAATTCATGTAGATAAGATTTTACAAATTGTGGTAGAATTACCAAAGTTTCTTCATTTCTATCCATAATTTCTCAAGAATCACTTCTGTATGTTTGAATTCCAAACTGTCATAATTACATATTTCAAATAAGTTCTATTCCTCTGTGAGACTAAGCTTAGCATGGCTTGATAGTGATGGGTTCCCCACCCCTTATTTTTATATGCATATTTTTTGGGATGCAAGTGTGGAAAATAAAACTGTATATTTTCCCATATTCAAGATGCTCAGAAATCAATGGTAAGCTCTCTTTATTCTCTGTTGCAGCAACATGTGGTAACATATACACATTGACTTGCTCCACCATGGTGACTCACAAGCCAGACTTATCTCTCAAAATGTATCACTGGATGATATTTTCAGCTTTTTCTTGCATTTTGCACTAATCTTGTTTAAACATTTAAAAATGTCAACTAAGTAAGATACTTGCAATCCAAGTATCATCTGCAAGAGATATGCAGAATTGTTTTTGTTTCTGAAGGCTTACAAAAAATACCCCATCCTTCAGTTTAAACACTTGTCACGATACTTTGTCTTTATTAGACATCCATCTTGCTTTCTAGTGAAGAAGAAGAAGAAGAAGAAGAAGAAGAAGAAGAAGAAGAAGAAGAAGAAGAAGATTAACATGCTTTGTGCCATCTTCTTGGGAAACAGATATAACTTAAGAAGTCTGCTTTTTATATACTTTGTCATTTTAACAACTGTGTCTAGTGTATTTTTTTCAACTAATTGCAGGGTGTTTTTCCAACCAGAAGTTTACGATTGAGAAAACAGTATGTTATTATGATATCACTGTTTTCTTACTTCATTAAAGAGACAAATCCTTTCAATGAATCAATAATTGATGGAGCTCCATCTGTATGAATTCACACATATGGAAGTGGAGCTGTATAATGACACTGACACATACAGAAGTGGGCAAGCCATAACACCTCAGCCTCACTGACTGGCTACTGGGAAGGACTTTGAGGAACATCTCACATGCAAGATAGGCTTCCAGACAGGAATGAAAACACATTTATTCTAGAGTCAATAGATTGATTTTTTCTTACTTTTAATGTAGTGAAACTCCACGCTTTCCAAAGTGATGCCAAAACGTATAGCAACACCCTAGCTGACCTGCCATCTCCAGCCCCTAATATGCTGTAATAATATACAAATTGTGTTTGTAAGAACTACTTATGAATGCTTTGAAATCACTTCGCCTCCAGACTCGGTATGAGAAAAACCCCACATGTAAGATAGATAGATAGATAATTCTTTGCATTTATATAGCGCTTTTCTCACTACTCAAAGCGCTCAGCAATTGCAGAATAAGGGCCTTGCTCAATGGCCCAACACAGCAGAGTCACTTTTTTGCATTTGCAGGGTTCGAACCGGTAACCTTCCGATTGCCAGTGCAGATCCCTAGCCTCAAAGCCACCACTAGATAGATAGATAGAAGGTTTATTAACCCCAAAGGAAATTACTGGGTGACAGCAGTAGACAAAAAAGGCACAGATGTACATATAATAAGAATTGTAATAATCTACGGAGAATCAAGATGTTCTGAAACCAAGGTAGGAGCTGTTTCAGAACCAGCTTCTCAAAGGTCTTCATGAAGTATAAAGTCAGAGCAACTAGTCTGAAGGCCTTGGTTTCACTCAAATGCTCTTTTTTTGGCACTGGGGCCATGTAGGATGTTTCCCAAAGCTGGAAAATCTGCAAATGCAGGGAAAGGGAAAACAGTTCCTGAATGCCCCCATAGTGCTGACTGGCATGTTTTCAGCATTGTGGGGCTGATTCCATCCAGCTCTGTAGCCTTGTTCCTGCAGAGTTCCCCAGCCCTCTCCTCACTTAATCAACAGAGACAGTCTAAGATGTGAAAGCAAACTGGAGATCACAAGTGTGATATAATTGTAGGAGAAGGTAGTGCAGGGTAGAGATGGCAGTTAGGGTTCTGGAACCTTCTCAACTTGCACATTGGGGCTAGTAATAGTGGGCATATGGCGTGTTGTTTTATGCTATTTCAAGTTTGCTGATAATCTCGCTTTAACTCAAGTTGTTTTCGCTTTGCCTTCTTGGAGCATGCTCCCAAATGCAGTCTTGGATACGAGTAGCATTCATATCAAATAAATACTGGCTTGATTAATAATTTTGTGCAACCCCTGGATTATTGTTGTAGCACCCCAGTGTGGTTGAAAACCACTGTGTTAGACACAAGAGTAATATAAACACTAATAAAAGGTAAGACACATTTATCTTTTCACATATATTCTGCAACCTGCTAAAACCGTAGCGATGGCTAAACTTCTGTTCCCATCCATCCGTTCATTTTCAGATCCGTCCATCCTTAGCAGGATCGCAGGGAATTAAGCTGGAGCCATCCGAGAAAGCATCGAGTGCAAAACAACAAAAAGCCTTCAACAACTACCAAGAAATACTAGCAACTCAATGTGAGGGTTTGCTCTAAAAATCACAAAACTTGTGTGCCAGTCCATCGCAGATGTCTGTTCCGTGACTTAAATAAATACGAACGCAATTTTTGTCCACAGGCAGTTTAAAGGGCAGCTTGTGTAAATTCGGGGTCCTCCGATTACTACAAACCACAGCTCTTTCACTTCCTCCATGTGTTTGTGTCTGATGCGTTAGAATTGTTGCTGCTTTTCTGTATTTATGTACTGTACCACTGATTGTCAGTCTTTGCTTTGGTCATGAATGGGCCTTTTCGTTCGTGATGTTAGTGAACACATTTTTCTGTAATCTTGTTCGATATTTTTCTTGCAGGTTAGTTAAAATGTTTTGTTTACATCTGATGAATTTTAATGTGTCTTTTGTTGCACTTTCTTCGGGTATCGTCTTGTGAGCTTTATTAATTAATAACTCATCCACTACATAAGCATAACATGTTAGTAATAACTTATGGTTTCTATATATACTGTATATGATTTTCGTGAAATGAGACATTTGTTGGTAATCTATTTCTAAATTCTGACCGTCAGGGTCAGAGTATCAGTTATTATTTATGGCCTTTATTAAACACTAATAACGTAAAATCTGAAACAGGTTTTACTTCTCAGAAATCAAATAATAGAACTTTATTGTTCTGTCACATTCGAATGTAAACAATTAAAGATGTGAAGCAAATATAAGCGGAATTTAATTATTTTTATTTTCTTTATCGCCTTATAAACTTGTATGTTTATATCAGTTCTGATTATAAACAGGACGGAATTGGACTCGCAGTTGCCCATGCCGTTGCCTCGTAGTCTCCATAGCCAAGCCAGAGCTGGCATACCCGACCTTGTGAACGGACACCGGTGCTTTTACTGCGCTTGCGTGTATTCTTATTTGATACTATTTCCATATTTACTCTCATATGCTATATTTTTGTAGTATCTCAAATGTATTTTTAGGAATTAGTAACTTCAGATTTCCCCGTGGTTGTGTGCATGTACCCTGCAATCGGCTGAAGTCCATTCCAGGTTTATGTTCCGCTTTGCTGCTACCGGGAAAGGATTGGGTACCACGCATGTCTAATACACGATGTAAAAGAGTTCGGTCAATTAAAATTTATAGAGAGGCGTTTACATTTCTTGCTCTGAAATCGGTTCACTATATTTTAAGAGCTGAGCGATCAAGTACTTAATTCGTCTCATTTACGAGAAATTCCGGACCTGACTTCTGTTCCTAACTCGGCCACTGACTGAGAGCAGTTTACGCATATCCCCGGTATCGCTGTGGATTTTCTGTGAATTGTGGTTTCCTCCCATTTGACACTGGAGGCTCATTAGGTTTACTCGATGTGGGTGAGTTACTGTGATGGACTGCTTTCCTGTTCAAAGATGCTTCTTGTCTTGTGTAATATTCTTCTAGGATTGTCTACTGCTTTTAACACCTTGTAGTAGTAATACTTTTAAAAATTTCAGTAAGTTGAGAGATTCTGCTGAACATTACATTTTCAGTATTCTCACATATTAAAAAAGTTTAAAGGTTATTTCCACACTGTAAAGGAAAGAAGGTTAAAGACAACGTTTCGGTTGTAAAGAATTCATCAGGTGTGCAACTGAGAAGGAAAGCACTGGTCATGTAAATAGGAATGGATCAAACTCAGGGTAGATGAAAGGAGAAAAGGTGAGAAAAAGCTGCCATTGGAGAAGATGAAGGGAGAGATTAACCTTTAGTGTTATGTTCATTCCTGGAAAAACAAGTGAAAAACAAAACATTTTTTGTTTTTTTTAACAAAAAAAAGCTACTAGTGTAACAGAACCAATACCAAAATGTCAACATAAATACAGTAGGAAAGGCATGTATAGTGTCCACTAATGTACTGATACTGATTTAGCACAAGTCCTTCGAGTGAGATGTTTTGAAATGCCTTCAATGCACAGCCCAACATTGCATTTGGGACAGTAGAAGTTCTTTGTACACTTTTCTTATTTTTTCTGTTGCTTGAACATGATCTGCACTAATGATGCTGCCCTTTGTGTTAGTGTACTGTAGACTACCACATTTCCCCAGATATTAACATTGACAGTTGCTACATCTTTAGTAATGCTTAGCAGACTAACTTCTTTGTTGTCCTTCCACTTGATCTCATTTTACCTTTTTGCACAGAGAAGCTTCATGTAACCAGGCATATCACAGCGTTTTGGACGTGCAGTGACATATGCATCATTTTCACTGTTCATGTCAACGTCTCATGACCAATTCACATTGCCAGTGCTGTTGCTTGATTCAGCTAATGACTCAGTTTAACTTTGTTCAAAAACTGGTTTTGCAGCTTTTTGTTTGCATGCCGTTGTTATTTTTAGTTGATGGCTGCACCCACTGTTGAATATTAATGAGTTACCATTGAGTGGCAAAAGTCTTAGTAAAATGTATTTGTAGGATTATGCTATTTCTTCCACAAGATGGAAGCAGAATACAGTTTCCAGAATTATTTGGGTAAAACACTTTATATACGATCCAAAAAAGAGCATCCTGGGACTTAATCCTGTTTATATAGAATTAGTTAGGGCCAGGATGCTGCTGCTACACAAAGCAGTGTACTGACTATACTGTGCACATACTGTATGTAAGTCTGGAGGATTCCACCAGGTGGCAGTGAGAGATGCATTTGCAAAGGTGCAAAAAAAGACGGCAACAGCGACACAGAAAATGGTATGTGAGACCTTTAATTGTATCACATCATTATGATGGGGAATGTGCGAAGCTTGTATTGCCTATGTGAGAAATGGATGAAGAAAAGCACTATGAATACTTTTGTATGTCACTGTTTAAGTATGTTTAAGTTTCATCACACTGTGTTATCTTGCAACAGCAGAATCCCCACTGCTTTTCCCGGTTGTTTTCTGCATTGCACAGACGTTATCTGTTGCAGATTTGCTTCCATTTCGTCTTGCACATTTCCACATCCACTTTTAACATCATTAGTGTTACATTTTATCTCAAAAAAAAAAGTAAGAAGCATTGCATTTTTTTGTCTTGAAAAATAACATTTTTATTAAATCTCACCTTTCTACCATGCAAAACACTAAAAGTACATAGTCAGAAGTATATACAGGTAAAATTCTGTTACAACGAATATCTTTACAACGAAATTTTCATTACAATGAAGTATTTTTATGGTCCGACAGTTTCCCAATATGACGAGTCAATAGAAATCTCGTTACGACGAAGTACATTCATCAGATACTTTCATTATAACGAAGTGCCCAAAAGACCTTGATATGCCTGAATGAGTCATCTACAGAGCACTTTTTTCTGTGGTCGCAGCTCAGTTGTGCACAACGATCCCCAAACAGAAACATTGTAAAAAAAATTTCTTTCTTCGAACTTTGCTCGTACTGTTTTTTTGCAGTTTTTGTTTTCGGTGGTTTTCAGTGATACCTTTTACTTATTGTTCGTCAACATTTGAAAAACATCCATTGGAATTTAACTCATTGTCACCCTCCTATAAAAACGGCAGACACAAAAAAACGTTAACAGTTCATATCAGAAAAAAAACGTAAAATTTTTGCAGCTTTCAATTGCGGCAAAAAGAAAAAAGACATGGCCAGTGAATTTGGACACTGTCAACTTTCTTGAAAGACCGAGCAAAAAAAAAGAAGAAAAATCTCGGGTTGCAAATGTATGTGAATTGCTGTATTTGAAGACGTTGACAAAACAGTTTTTATGTGGTTAAGTGATGCTCGTTCAAGAAACATTCCTATTAATATGGCACTCGTTCAAGAAAATGTGAGGTTTCTAAACTCTTTTGGGACCTCCCACAACTGGACAACACGCCGAAGAGCGTCCCAAAGTGTGATCGCCGCGTCTGTGGAAGACTGTTTATATGTTGCCCGGGGCAACAGCAGGCTCACAGTTCTGCTGCATCTCTTTGCCAAAGCAAACTCGATGGGTAATGCAGGGAAAAGGATTACTTGGCCATTAACCTAGCCACAACCCTGCCTGACTGCTATGTCTGTTTATAGGAGTGGCAGATCCCGCTACAGTAAATAACTGTGCTGTTCCTGTTTCAAGCTGAATAAAGCTGGTTTTGCTAAAGTACTGAGACTCAGCCTCATGTTTTGGGGTGTAAGACAGGGACTTAGCACGACCCTGATCTTTTAGGATTCGCTTCTGTGGTGCCTCACTGCACTGCTGTGAGCCTGCTGTTGCCCTGCCCTGGTAACAGACAAACAGTCTTACATAGACACGGCAATCGCGCTTCGGGACGCACTTCAGTGTGACGTTCCTGGGGTAGGGGGGAACCCAAAAGAGTTCAGAAACCTCACAATATGAAGAAGAAGAAAAGGATGATTCGGCTTCTGATTGATAACTGTGCTGCCCACAACATGGTTCCGCATTTAGATAATGTTCGTGTTAAATTCCTCCCATCCAATTGCACAGCAGTGCTTCAGCCATTGGATTTGGGCATCATTCGCACCCTGAAAGTGTATTATCACAAGGAAATGCTCAGAAAAATTCTTGTCAGCATAACTTCAAGACAGGAGAAGATTAAAATTAACTCGAAAGAAGCTATTGAAATGATTGCAAAACGCCTGGACGCAAGTTAAAGAAAGAACTATAGTGACAAATACAGAATCTCATTACAATTAAATTTTTATTACAACAAAATATTTTTTAGGTCCCTGGAAGTTCATTGTAATGGAATTTTACCAGTACAATAATGGTACAAAAAATAATAATAATAATAATAATATGAACAGCACACTGCAAATGTGTGAGTGACGCAAGCATCCCTTTCTGCTTTCTAGAATCACTTTCGATTTCACTGACGGTTTCAGTTTCACAGCCTGAAGACAGATTCACGTTGTCATCACTGCTGATGAGAGGCATTTCTTGCAAGACCCAATTATAAGGCAAGGAGAAGATGTGTCTGCACCGTTGCCTGAGTAACGCTCTGCATTAATGTTTTTGGCACTTTTACAGACCAAGTAGTCATCGGGTCATATGCGAGACGCGTCTATACCATTGCCCGAATGACACTCTGGACTAACGATTTTAGCACTGTTTTTAACAGTTAGGTCTAATGCCAAGGAGGTTAAAATGCTGTCGATTTGATGGCAGCTGTTCTGACAGGCATGTTTGTTACAATGGAGATGTTGAGACGTCGTGTACCAAAACTTGAACATGCACGCAATACAGTTTTTTTTGCTGGTACTCAACTTACACACGTGTTGCATTAATTTCTGACAACATGCTCAAAGGACGCATCAAAAGAGTGTTGGGAACGTGTGGCAGGCATGATGTGTGCACATAAGCATTCTGAGTGTCAGGTATATCCTGGCCCTTAGGGTAGCGTCAAGAAGGTTAAATAGTTAGACAGTTATTAAGACTGTGATCTCAGGGTGAGGACAAGCTGAACTTATTATGTTTTATGATCCCCTGTGAACGAACACAGAGAGCTGTGTGGCTATGATCAAGGGATGTGAAGTGAAGCTTTGTGAGGTGTTTGATCTTAATGGCTCAGCTGTGCTCCCAGAAATGGTCTTCAGCCATCTACAAAGGTGATAAAGGGAGACACTAGAACAATTTTTATAAGAAATGCAGTAAATAAGATACTTAGACTAGCATGAGGGCTATTATTGAATATTGCGTTTACCATAGGGACCAGATAAAAGAGTGTTGTTGATGACATATACGCAAGTGATTTAGCGGCTCATGTTGTATCTCAGAGTGCCTTCTGAGAAATACGGCTCTCCTCTGTGACGTGAGTTGCAAACAACAATTTGGTATAGTTTGGGTGGTCGATGGAAGGAGGTCCAGGGAGGATTAGGAGAAAGGGCTCCTGTGGAAGGATCAGTCTGCAAAAAGTGGAATTTTTAATTTTCAGTTACTAATTTGTGTAATTAATTATATCAAATTCATTATTTATAATGAGCTTTTATTCAACTAATACTTATGGTTAATACAGAGAACAAATTAAACATTTTAGTGAAACTTAACATTTATGGCACACCATTTATTATGGCAACTCTGTTTTCACACACATATACTGTACTCTGTTATTAACACTCTGTAGTACTTAAGAAAAACAAATGATATTGGAATTCTCACTTTTAAACAGTGTTTAAAGAAAAAACAAGTTGCCAAATTTTGATGCCATTGACATAAATCTTTGTTCACCACAAGAGCACTCCTTTTGTCTGTGACGGCTGAATTCAAGTAGAAAGTCATAGAATCTAAAATACTGACAGCATCTCACACAAAAAAGATGCTAGGTATAAATAGTATTTAAGAGAAAGATGCTGCAGTGTTATCATCATTGTGGTTCAACAAAATTGCTGGAACACCTAGAAATGTACTTTGAAAATGCCATATTTATCACACATATCCTAATGAAAGCTTCTCCAGGCATACAGCAAGATCTGTAATGAATGGAAATAAAGTTAATGTAGATTTGCACGAATGAGGCCCATCTTTTACAGAGATTACACATTTTGGCAGTAACTTCAAACTTCATACTTATAAAGTCTTGTTTCATGGGAAATCAGTGTGATGTGCATGAGGTATCAAAATCAGTTAAGAATTCAGAATCTACTACCAAACTACAAAATGTTATTTCAGGTAATTCTTACAGTGCCTATGAACAGTACTCACCCACTGAGAAGTCTTCCCATTTTACTGTTGTACAACATGGAATTACATTGGATTTAATTTGGCTTTTTTGACACTGATCAGAACAGTAAGATACTTTACTGTCATAGTGAAAACAGGTCTCTGCAAAATTGTTCAATTTATGGTTGAATCATGTACTTGAGGACAGAAGTGGAAATCAAAGAGAAGTGCATAAGCCAGAAAGCACTTATTTCCACAAAGAGTTGTGGAATCCTGGAACAAACTACTGAGACATGTAGTTGAATCAAAAATCTTGACAACCTTTAAGAAATACCTGGATGGGATCTTGGAACAGCTTAGCTAGACAAATAAGCTGGATGGACTAAATGGTCTCCTCTTGTTTATCAGTTTTCTTAAGTATATTCTTACATGCTAAAGATAATATAAATATAAAACCCACAATAATTGATTTCATAAATGTATTTTTTTAAATGGTGGCTTTTTCTCTCTGCCATTCTCCCATAAAGCTGCCACAGGTGAAGCAGCTGGGTATCAAGTTGTTGTCTGTAGTCTGTCCAGTCTCAGCCAAGGGAGCTTGTGACTCCTTCTGAGTGTTCTGAGGTCTCTGTGTGGCCTCCCACACTGGCCTTTTTCTTGCAAGATCACTCAGTTTTTTTCAATAGCCTTTTCTAGGTAGATTTACAGCTCCATTTTTTTCATGGCCAAAGAGATGTTCAGTGACTTTGATGTTTTCTTGTCTCCATCCTTTGTGTTGTGCTTTTCAGTCACCTTTTCGTGAAGTTGATTCAAGTATTCTTATATCTTCATCACCACTATACTGACTCACCTCAAGTTGGTGCTTCCACGTCCATCCATCCATTATCCAACCTGCTATATCCTAACTACAGGGTCACGGGGGTCTGCTGGAGCCAATCCCAGCCAACACAGGGCACAAGGCAGGAAACAAACCCTGAGCAGGGCGCTAGCCCACCGCAGCTCTTCCACATTAAGGTGCATTTATACTACAATGAATTGAAACCCCAGACAGGTGATCCCCATTGAACCAATGTGACTTCTGAAACCAATTGGCTGCACTGGAGATGATTTAAATGTGTCATATTAGAGGTTGTATATTTATGCAATCAATTATTTTGCATTTTATATTTGTAACTAATTTAGACCACTTTGCAGAGATATATTTTTACATTATCATTAGTTTTTTTCTTTTGGTCAGTATCCAAAAAAGCCAAATCATATCCACTATGATTCAATTTTATATAAAAAAAAACGTGATAACATCATAAGAAGAATACGTTTTTGAGCACTTGAAAATATACTCAGGAGTCAGGATGCTACGTAGATTTTGCAAAATAGAAAACATCCCACATTGGTCATGTCACGTTTGATGTCTTTTCCAACGATTTTCATTCATAGCCTTCATTTATATAATCTTAGGGAGTTGGAGGCAGTCGGCTGAGCTCTCTCATGTGTTACTCACCCTAACTAGTCTGTGAGTTGCCCTGATAAACCTGTTTCATTTTGTCCTTAGTATTAGGGGCAGAGTCTGTGTACATGAAAGCTGACAACCAATGAATGCTTATTTGGTACTAAAGTTCTTACAGTGAGGAATATCGCAAGCAGATGTTCTGGACCTCAAAAACAGTAGAGAAGCTCATCTGTCTAATGTCTGTTGTTTTACGTACAATACAAAATGGAAAAAAGAAAAAAAAAGGCTGAGACTGCAGCTGAACTTGCTGTACTTCTTAACCCTTTATACATTACCAGCTGCAATTGACAGCATGCTACTGGTTGTTAAAAAAGGTGCGAGCATGACTGTGTTGCAAAGTTTAAAAGAAGTCGCGTAATCTGACATGCCTGGCGATTTTCAGTTGTTTAAGGTGATGTAGTTAACAGTATTTCTGAAGAAGATAAACCTTGAGAAGTCCACTGTTTTTTTTTTTTTTGGAACAAGCAAAATTGAAGTTCTGCTGACCCATACTATAATGTCACAGACCTCACACTAAAGTCCACGACTGTTGTGTAATATGATAAGCTGGTTGTCTGTCACTAACCACTGATACTCAACCTTCCAGCCCACATTGAAAAACATTCAGTAATAACCAGAGATAATTTCCACAGTTTAAGAAAAAAAACATTATTGCAGTATTAAATCAGCACCTCTTTTAAGGATGCAGTAGACTAAGAGATTTTTTTAGTCTTCACTGATCTACAGAAATTCATCTTTATTATTCTTTAGCGAAGCAGGTAAATCATTCCAGAGCTTGGGGCCTCAGTGTCTAGTGTTATTTGTCCTTGTAGTGCTTTTTTATTTTAAACTAGCTGAAATACCCAGCGTTGCCCGGGAGGAAAATAAAGTGTTTTTTTTAATTGTTTGAGAAAAATATAATTTAAAAAAACCACAACTTTAAAAATAAATTAGCAATGACAACTCATTATCTTGTATGTATGTTATCATCCAGTTGACACTCGGAACTGACCAACGCTATTTAATTTGAAAAGCAACAGGGGCGCGGTGGTGGAGCTCAAACATAAAGAATGCTGGCAGTCACCTCCAGTTCGCCGTCTGGTGGTCGTTCCGAGTGTCAACTGGATGATAACATGCATACAAGACCGCAAGATCACTCCACACCCTACCCAGAAGGGGTTGGGTTAGGGTTGATTTCACCCTACAGTATTTTTAGTCGACCAATGAGAAACGTATACCAAGTTTCATGAAAATTGCTCCAGCCATTCAGAATTAATCCTGGAACATACATACACACACACACACATACATTGACTTTTATATATATTGTAGTTAGACTGTGTGATCTGTAATTTATTAATTAGAAATTTCTGATGAAATTGTCTGTTTAGAGTTTTACATATTAAGATTTTGAAATGAACACAAATGTGCCTAGGGATTTAATACATATTATTTTTTTTATTTCTATTAATGATTCTTATAGCTACATTTTGAATTAACTACTGTCGTTAAATAGAATGATTTGAGCAGTCTTTGAATAAAGCGTAGCAGAAATAAATTCTGATGAATATAAATATATGAATTACATTTTTTGTATCCTATATTGTGAGAAAATGTAAACATATTTCAGTATTTCTTACATTAAAAAAACAGGTCATGGATGGTAATAGTAATCCATCTAGCCATCCATTTTCAAACATGCATAAATCATCTCACAATCATAAATCCTGTGGACTATTCCAGAAGAATCAGGTACAAGCAGCAACCCATGGCTGTCCACTGCTAAATACACATCTTCACTGGGTTAGAGTCACCATGTAACCTGAATTGTGTGTGTTTGGAAAATGGGAGAAAACCACAAACAGAACTGAAGAGAGGGTGCAAACTCCACAAAGGCTGAGCTGGCATTTAAACAACAGAATGGAGCTGTGAAGCAGTAGCGAAACACCATTGTGCTACCATGCTGCACTAACTCAGGTCATTGGTTTTAGAAATAAATTGAAGAGATCAAAACTAAATTAAGAAAACGTTTTAGGCGTCAGTGTTTAAAAAGGACTGAACATGTAACTCTGTGTAATAAATCATCATATGAATGGAAAATATCTTTTCTTGCAGAATGGGGAATTTTATGTCAAGTACATCAGGAACCTTCTCAAAGACAAAATCTGCTAGTTTTGTTCAGGTAGGCTGATTTCTATTTGAAATTCTTATTATGATAATTACTAGAATGTATAGGAGTTTAAAGCAAATTGATTGGCAGTGCTTGCAGTGTTTTGTGCCATCACTAGTTTTTGTCATAAGTTTGATTTATTAGTATCAGGGCCGGATTTATATGAAAAGAGGCCCTAGGCTATTCCACTTATGAGGCCCTTTCACCTTCCATTTTTAAGTTTGTAAATTACGTAAGAGATAATAAAATTTTGCTAACAATTTGAATGTAGGCCCCTCTTGATCTTGAGGCCCTAGGCTGAAGCCTAGTTAGCCTATAGGAAAATCCGGCCCTGATTAGTATACTCTAGCAAGCATAAGAAGATAAATTTGACATTTTCCATCAGGAATGTCCGTGTCTCATCATAAATCTAGTGAAGGCGAACTACTTCTGGATTATATGCAAGTGGGGGGAAAAGGGAGAATTAGCTGGTTTCAAAAATATACAGTATATACCCCATTGTGAGTGAGAATTCTAGTCATCACTGAAGTGTGCTTTTGTAAATCAGGATTGTAGAAGCAACTTCAGTCTTTATTCACACTTGCAGCAATGGGCTGTAGATTCTGAGACGTTGACGTTAAATGATCTTTAGGATAAGTTTTGGCATTCTGGGTCAAACTAGTTTAAAACAGTACATACACCACAACTAATGCAAGAAAATACTTTATTTTTCATTTTATTTGTAATAATTTATAAAAAGTTTGAGATAATGCAGTTGGGAATCTGAAAATAACACATTTTAGAAACAGCATGTTAGAATCATTAGAAATACTTTTAAAAAAAGTGTTGCCGAAGTTATTTTTAATGTAAATAAAACTGGCAACAATGAGTGGTTGAAAGTATAATTTTTCAAAAGAGAAGACAAAATGAAATAAGGAGGCTTTTATTTGTTTGCATGCCTTGCGTGTTATATATTTTGGCCTTGTGGGGGTTCTCTTCTGGTCCCCCAAACCCAAAAAATGCCATAGAAACTAAAAATAAGAAAAAGAGAGGTGTTATTACAACTGAAGACAATAAAGAAGGTTACATGACTTTGGAGGCAAAAACACAACAGATGAGGCACTAAAACAAAATTACAATGACCTATCACACCTCTCTGTCTACACCTTTCTTTCTCCCTTCTTACATGTCTCTCTCCACCTGCCAAGTGAACTCTCATCCATTCTTCACCTGAGCAATGGCCAATAGACACTTTTATACTGGATCCCTAGACTAATTCTAAGATTACTTTCAGTCTTCTCTGAAGTATACTAGTGATAAAAAGTTTGGAATCACCCAGAAATATAGAAACTTATACCTTTATTTTTATCAAGATACCATTAAATTGATTTAAAAATACAGCAAAGACATTACTAGTATTGCTAATGACCGTTACTGCATGAAAGGAATTTTTTTTAATCTATTATTCACATATAACCACAAAGCATCATTTTCAGCTGTGTCTTGGCTATATTTTTAAATCAATTTAATGGTATTGCAATTTTAAAGAGATAGATAGATAGATAGATAGATAGATAGATAGATAGATAGATAGATAGATAGATAGATAGATAGATAGATAGATAGATAGATAACTTTATTAATCCCCAAGGGGAAATTCACATACTCCAGCAGTAGCATACTGATAAAAAAACAATATTAAATTAAAGAGTGATAAAAATGCAGGTATAACAGACAGTAACTTTGTATAATGTTAACGTTTACTCCCCTGGGTGGAATTGAAGAGTCAAACATGTCAATTTACATATGTCAAACATGTAAATTTCTGGGTGATTCCAGCCTTTTGACTAGTACTGTACCTCCAGATCAGGCATAGCCCTACAAAACCCCAGAGGCAGACTTCCCAGAATTCCCTCTGGTGTATCCAGCTGTCTTATTTCTAAACAAAGAGCCAGAAAAGCCTGCCTGGGCCTCAGTAGCAGCTTCCTGCTGTTAGCAGATACAGGACTGGAGAATGTCAGCACTTTTATTGTTTCCTTCCACTAAATTTACATACCTTGAATAATTCAAGGCACAATTTTTTTTCCTAAATCTACATCTGGAATCCCTTTCGGGACGGGTTACTATTAACGTCCTGTCTGGGATGTGTTCCTCTAGCTGTTCATACAGGCCCTGATCCTAACCATCTTTGCAATAAGAATAGCTATTTTCATACTGGAACTGGGACTGAATATATTCAGAGAAACCATTATCAAGGTGCTCGGATCATTATATAGTACTGTTGTGTTTCTTATTTTTCTTATCCTCATCATTTACACTCTGCTTTTCCAGACTGACCAGGCAACCTGTTAACTAGTAACTTCTTCCATCTCTTCCTGGGAAATTAGCAAATGCCCCAGTTTTGGTGGAGAGATAAACTTTTAAAATGTCTTGGGTCTATCAGTGGATTTTCTCCCAATTAGCCATGGATGGTTCATCACTTCCTAGCCTTCTCCTTCAAAAAATACCCTCACCCCAGGGGGCATCTATCTGGAGTCCTACCTAAATGACCTTGACTATAGCTGTTGAATGGAGTTAATTATGTAATACTGTATATTTCAAAATATTCCTCTTTTTTATTTGACAACAGTTAAAAGTTTATCATATTTGTAGAATTAGAAATTTATGAATCTCTTACACCAAAAAAAAAAAAAACTTCACTCTGGTCAACTGCTTAAATCTTTTTTAATCACGGAAGTGGGTTTTAAGGTTATCAGCAGTCTGCATGGTAAGAATGGGATTACTCTGTTTCTGTCATCTAAATTTAGCTGTGGCTAATGCCTTGTGAAATGAGCCCTTATGTTTGTAGTAGTACCGTCAAACAATAATTGAGATCAGAATGTTAATAAAACAAAATATATTATTTGAATATCTATTTTAAAGTTTTGGGGCTACATACCTGTTTTTTTGCCATATGAGGTATATATTATTAGACCATGTGCTATTTTCACAATATAAAAATGGTTAAACTTTCATAGATAGATAATACGTTAATTTAGATTTAAAGAATTAAAGATTAAATGCAATCAACAAGCAATTACGGTATGTTTGAACACAATTAGCCCCTCAAGTACTGCTAAAGACCTATCTGTGCTAATTACAAATAAAATCTTTTGTTGGTATACAGTCTATTGTGTTATTAAATATATGTAAATAGTTAACTTTTTTTCTTTTGTTGTCTGAGCTAAACGTTTTTCATGGTGTGCCTATTTTAAATTCATTAAAACAATCCCTGTCACACCATTTTATTAAATTAACAATGCATTTTATTGTCTTGGATGCATTTAACCAATTGTGTAATAGTATTCTCACATTTAAAGATGGTTTGCAAGCTGGGTAGTTTGTTAACCAATCATCAGCTAAGTGCTTTATGTGAGCTGCCACAGGTATACTGTGAGTGCAGTTCAAATTTGTGCTTGAGATGAAATCAAAGTTGGTTAAAGCTGGGGAAGACATAATGAATTGTTAAAAGTAAATGATGAGGGGCTTGATTAGAGGAATGGCTGGGAGCTGAAGGACAATGCACTGCCCCTGGTGTTTGCTTCTAGATGTTTATGTTCTGCACAAGTGGAAAAATATACTGTTAACGCATGACATGGATCAAATTCACAGGCCAGCCAATTTACATCAACATTGCCAAGAGCGACAGCCATCACATTTACAGCTGTGTCTACACAAAAATAGGCATTTCCACATTTATTGCAGAGCATGAAACATCATTTACAATAACTCAGTCACTCAATGACTTGTGTAAAAAAAGGAAAAAACTGTTGTGGGACACAAATGCATTTCTAAGATAGACTGGACACTCAGCTTCTTTACCGGTGTAAATGTTATTTTATATTTTAGTTTTTATCCTTAGTTAATCTGATTACTGTCCATCTGTCAGTTATTTCTGTTACACTTCTTATTTTCATTAATGTTGCACTCCCTTTCATGTTAATAACTATTAAAAAAAGCATTGTACTATAAAGTAAGAAGTTTACTTAACATTGAAATGCTGCATTATCCTATTTCAGTTATTGCACTAGTTAAATATTCACTTATCAATGTCCATCCATCCATCCATCGTCTCCCGCTTATCCAAGGTCGGGTCGCGGGGGCAGCAGCTTGAGCAGAGATGCCCAGACTTCCCTCTCCCCGGCCACTTCTTCTAGCTCTTCCGGGAGAATCCCAAGGCGTTCCCAGGCCAGTCGAGAGACATAGTCCCTCCAACGTGTCCTGGGTCTTCCCCGGGGCCTCCTCCCGGTTAGACGTGCCCGGAACACCTCACCAGGGAGGCGTCCAGGAGGCATCCTGATCAGATGCCCGAGCCACCTCATCTGACTCCTCTCGATGCGGAGGAGCAGCGGCTCTACTCTGAGCCCCTCCCGGATGACTGAGCTTCTCACCCTATCTTTAAGGGAAAGCCCAGACACCCTGCGGAGGAAACTCATTTCAGCTGCTTGTATTCGTGATCTCGTTCTTTTGGTCACTACCCATAGTTCATGACCATAGGTGAGGGTAGGAACATAGATCGACTGGTAAATTGAGAGCTTCGCCTTGCGGCTCAGCTCCTTTTTCACCATGACAGACCGATGCAGAGCCCGCATTACTGCGGATGCCGCACCGATCCGCCTGTCGATCTCACGCTCCATTCTTCCCTCACTCGTGAACAAGACCCCGAGATACTTGAACTCCTCCACTTGGGGCAGGATCTCGCTACCAACCCTGAGAGGGCACTCCACCCTTTTCTGGCTGAGGACCATGGTCTCGGATTTGGAGGTGCTGATTCTCATCCCAGCCGCTTCACACTCGGCTGCGAACCGATCCAGAGAGAGCTGAAGATCACGGCTTGATGAAGCAAACAGGACAACATCATCTGCAAAAAGCAGTGACCCAATCCTGAGCCCACCAAACCGGACCCCCTCAACGCCCTGGCTGCGCCTAGAAATTCTGTCCATAAAAGTTATGAACAGAATTGGTGACAAAGGGCAGCCCTGGCGTAGTCCAACTCTCACTGGAAATAGGTTCGACTTACTGCCGGCAATGCAGACCAAGCTCTGGCACCAATCGTACAGGGACCGAACAGCCCTTATCAGTTATCACTTATCAATGTTCTCATTATAATATGTTCAGCACATGAAATGTGTAACAAAAAGGAAGCATTTCATATATATTAGAATTGTTTACATTATTTGTATAGTATACAGTAGATAATTTTCTTTTTCTGAAGCTGATTGGATCAGATCCATTATCCACTGGCACCAAGTTGGGCCGATCTGTTCCCCTGATGGCCATATTTATGAAGAGAAAGAAGATCATTTTCACAAATTAATTTTCATGTTTTTACAATTATTATATTATTTTGTATTGACACCCCCCCCACCCCCAGCCCAAATTTTGAGGCTTAGGAATTTTTCTTACTTTATCCCTTTATTGTCAGCCCTAGTTTGTAGAGTTGCTTGCATACCTGATTTTAATATGAAAAGTCCATTTAATACTGCATGTTTCAGATCATGTACTTTCATAACATTGTGAAAACCAAAATGAAGTGAAATTCTCAAAACAGGTACTGGAATCTGCAGGTACTAAGCAGTTTGAGCCTGAGAAAGATGCTTTATAAATAAAATGTTTTATTGTTCAGGTTGGTGGTACATCATCAGTGGCAATTTGGACACCATACATTTTGTTATGCAAATATAAATAAAATGCATTTCTTCTATATTTCCCTGGATGGCACAAACAAAAAAAAATCATTTAATGCATCCATGATGTATGTTGAAACATAGTACTATATTGTACTGTATAAATGTTATGTCTCCCCTCTAATGTACTGTATGGTACTATTCTATGTGCAATGTTAAGTTGTATACGATGGGGAGCCAGTGTCTATCCCAGAATTTTCAGGAGCCAATCTTGGATGGAACACAGTTGCCCACAGTCACCAGTCAATCTGACTCACACATTTTTAGGAGGAACAAAATGCATGCAGTCGGCGGGGGGACTGTGCAGTCTGCACACAGACAAACAGGGTTCAAAGTCAGTCTACTGGAGCTCCAAGTTGACAACTTTAAACATTGCTTCACAGACAGATAATTAAATTTAATTTTTTCAAAAATAGTTGCATTACTGAAAGACTTTTATATAACACTTTTTATTTTGCATTCACCTAATCATCTACAGTTTTAGCAATTTTCTAAACCTTCAAAAAAAAAAGCAATAATTCTTTAATTTCTAATCACAGTTGTTATTTTTGGTCCCTTGAGGAAATTGTATTGCTCTGCATAAAACTCAGTTATTGCATATTTGAACTCCAGTTTCAAGTTTGTATGCAATTTATTCACAAAAAAGTTCCACAATTAGCAACAGCAGACAATGTTATATAGTAGATACACAAAAACTTTATTTTATATTGCACCAGTGTAGAGTGAACACTGTGCCAAGGCCATTGGAAGGAAACACAGGAATGTTAAACAAGTCTGTTGAAGATCACAGCAGGAGCTTGGGTTTTGTCACAAACTCCACAAAGAGCCATAGCAAGGTTTGGGGCAGCCACCCGTATATTTGGTTTCCTGGCTGCAAAGTTGCAAATAAATAACAGCACTGATGTGCACAAAATGGAGTCCAAAACAGAACTGAGGGAATAGAGGAAGGGTGGAGGCTTTGAAAGGTCAGGACAGGAAGTGAGAACAAAGGGGTCGGGCTCATGAAGGTCTTCAGCCATAGGCTCGAGCCCGGATGTGACATCACAGGGACCGGAGACGGCAAGGTCTTAGGCTTGGTCCCGGACGTGACGTCAAGAGGGCCAGGTGGAACCTCCCGTGAATGGTCTGCAGAGAAGTGAGAAAAAGAATCAGTGCACTCTGTCACATCCCAATTTGGAATTGCCCTTACTCAAGCCCTTTAGCTGCCTCCCATGCACACTTGTGTGACAGTGTGAACTGACCTGGCAGTCCATTACTTAACCACAATGTTTGCAAAATCCAGTTTATTGTGGGAAAAAACATCATTATGATGTTGTGCATGTAATGTGTACTGCTTATAACAAATATCTTATTTTTTACAAAACAGGAAGTGGTTGATCATAACTGCATTGTGATATTTTCTAAAACCACATGCCCCTACTGTCATATGGCAAAGAATGTATTTAATGAAATTGGAATTTCATACAAAGTGATTGAATTGGACCAGCATCAAGATGGAAAGCAGCTTCAGGAGGTTTTAGGTGAAATGACTGGTGAGAAAACGGTGAGTTATTATTATTCTTTTTAAATATACAGTACATACTAGTGTTGAAGTTGTCTTTATTTTCCTACATATCAGACTGTTATCACAAAGCATTTTCAGTCTTATCAAATAAACATAACTCAAAACACTAAATGGAAAAAGTATTTATTTATTTTTATAGTATTAAAACAAGTATTCCTAATCCTAGATCTAAGTGTTCTTTTCTTCCCAAGCCTTGCTTTGTGCATGACCTTTTTTCACATTATAGCAATGTCATATATGAAATTATGCTACTACTTTAAATTACCAGAAAAAGAGATGAATCTTAGAAAACTCCAAAATACTCTGGTGGGTTATACATAATATCATTTGTACAGTTTTCTTTCCCATGTTAATATTAATAAACTAGAAATAGCAGGGTATTCTGCCTTAACTGTCGTATATGATCATCCCAGAGAGCACACCCATTCTTGTCATAAATATTCACCTTCCACAATCCAAAACTTGGAACTTGTCTCCCAAGTAACTTGTCACATTGTGCTAGAATGGGAAAGGGGAGCGTAGTTGCCTGTAAAATTCTGTTTTTTCATTAGTTCTGTTCTAAACAGGTTGTTCATCTGTTAAAATTCTAAAATCACTTAGGAGTATGACGAATGTGTCCACATCTCCCACTCACAACTAAAATACAGTTAGGATACTTGTAATCAAGTTGCATATTTCACTGACTCTCTAAATAAAATTAAGGTAACAGAAACACCTGCAGGGTACAAACTAAAGATGACAAATTTCTGTTGATTTGTAATGAACTTACAGCATGTTTTGCTTATAAGAGTTAAGTGTGCTTTATAAAAATAATCTGAATTGAGCTACTGATATGCAAGTGTGGTATGTATGTTACAGACAATAATCACTCAAGAAACCTACATATTTTGATTATTTCTTAAAAAATATTTTTTCTGCAGTTCCCAAACATTATTGTCAAATGTATTTTTTTTTTTTACAAAAACATTAATATATACTGTACTTTTTATAAACAGGTCACATTTAAAGGAAAGACCCTGATGAATATTTACTTTGTAGATGTTGTAGATCTGAACGTGAACTGCTTCAGAATTATGAATATTAATTCACTTGCTAACTCCATTTATTCTCTGAAAATCCTAGAGTTATTTCATACGTTGATTTTTAAGTGAAGCAGACCTATACATGCAAGTGAAGAATGTGCTTATATTACAGTTTATAAAAAGAGGTGCTGACTTGCATGGTCTGACTTGTTTTGTTAACTAATAGGTGTTTTCTTTGCATTATGCATTATTTATGTAGTTCTTAAAAACGTACAAGTGTTCACTTCAGCAAGTTATAGTTAGGACTCAAATCTCCATGCATTGTTCAGGATGTAGGAGCCAGACCACTGGCAATGCAGAAAGGGAGTATGCAAAATAAATAAGAGGCATCTACAGGACACACCATTGCAAAGCTGGATCTCTTGCAAAGCGAAAAATGAAAATGTATAAATGATATTTTGCTTTTTAATTGTCTTTCTCCCACTGCCCCCCCAAAAACTACATTAAATATCAATCAATATTGAGCCCTTAAATAAAAAGTTATTTGTTGTATATATCTGTCTCTCTATTATAAAAAAAAATCCTGGGAGAGAAAGACTAGGGAGACGAGACATGATCTTCACGTGAAGATCACGGAAGACACTTAAAAGACCCGCAAGATGCTCCGTGGCCAATCTCTTTTCGTTCTTAAACATGAGACTTTGTGCCAAGAGATTGACACAGGACCGTCTTGCTGGGACGTAGAACATGAGATTCTTGCAAGACAAAGATGAAAGAGCTGCGCGGAGAAAAGAGACTCAAAAGTGATGGAGAGAAAAAAAATGCAAAAAAGAAAAAGAATAATCTAGGTGCAAATTCAGAAAATAAGGAAAGTAATAATCAGCCCGGAACAAGTGGAATTGAAAAAAAGCACATCCAGTTGGGCTCAGAATTAAAAGACAAAGTAGAACTTCATAAACATTGGTGCTATACACATGCAGAGCAGGTTAGAGATTATGAAAGCAGTGGAATTTGAAAGGCTAAAAAAAAAAGACACAATAGACATGCAGAGAAAGGTAAAGAATATGAAAGCAGGAAAATTAGAAAGTATCAAAAAAAGAAAGTAAAGATTGCAGTAGCGCAAACAAATGCAAATTATTACTCAAAAAAGGGGAAATAATCATCATGGACCAGGTGTCATTGAAAAAAAAGGAGGACAAAGCAAGGTCAGAATTAAAAGACAAAGAGTAGAAAACAAAGTAAAACGTCATAAAGAGGTTAAAAAACAAAGGGGCCAAACACATGCAGAGCAGGTTAGAGATAATGAAAACAGTGGCATTCAAAAGACTCAAAAAAATGTAGGCGCGAAATACATGCTGAGCAAGATACAGAATATGAAAGCAGAAAAAAACGACAGTGTCAAAACAAAGTGCAAACAAAGAGAAATTATTACTTAGAGAAATAACGAAAAGGCAAATGGAGATCGAATATATGTCAGAAGTATGTAAATATTGTAAGGCTTAGAAATTTAAATCAGAAAATTTCAAAAACGTGTTTTTACCTCACATGCATTTATTGGTTACTTTGCAAAAAAATTAACTGCTGATGATGTAGATCGTTTTGCCTGTGCTGAAATTCCAAACAAAGAAACCTCTCCTGAATTATGGTACAAAGTCATTAAACACATGTCTCACTGACCTCATTTAAAAGATTCAGCATGTTGGGACTCGAAAGATTCCAAATATTGTCTTTACCAAAGTTCTGAAATACTGTAAAAGTGAAACTAAGGAAATAGCAACAATTCATAGAAACAAAAAATCTTAAAAGTGTGTATCTGGAAAACCAAACACGGGGTTGGCGAGCCCCCTAGTATAATTATACAAACGCTATGATGTTTGGCAAGCGACAATAATAAACTACATATTATCCCTGAATGCATGTTGTTTTATGGTCCTTTGACTGTCATAAAGACGCAGCACTTCAGAATAATTAAGCTTGTTATGTATTGAGTAGTGCTAATTGATATTTAATTCATCTGTTTAAGTAAAGACAGCTTTCACTATTATTAAAATGAAAACACTAGCAAATCAAAATGAATTGGGCATCATAGTTCAATCTTGTAGCCACTAGGGGGCCACATTGCCATGTTTTAAGCTAAAATCCAGTATGCCACATAATGGCACAAAACATGCTTTACAAATGGAGAATTGTGTGTCTGTGTGTGTGTGTGTGTGTGTATATATATGACACAGGGAAATAAATAGCAAGTAGTGTATATGTCACAAAAATCTGTAGAATAAATCTTTTATAACCAGTTGCAACATTGGATTTAATTACTTTCCTCAGCAGTAAGTAGAAGTTGCCTCCTCAATGTTATGTTTATCTCTGGGAAAATGTGCGCTGCTGTACTGATGTAGATTTAGTACACATGCTTCATGTGATGTGTTTTGAAACACAAAGCCTGATGTTACAATTGGGACAGTAGACGTGCGTTTATTTACACACGTTTCTAATATTTTTCCTGATGCCTGCACATGAGAAGGTAGAATGTCAATGCCTGATCCAATGGGCAGTGTTGAATGTGTGGATCATTGTAGGCTACCACCATGCAAGGGTTCATGATGTCCACATTTCCCCTGACACTAATGAGTTTTTAACACTGTTTTTTTTTTTTTGTGGGGGGGTTGTCGTCTTCCTACTTGATCGAAATCATTTTGCATTGTTGTCACACACTTACTTGCACCATGGTGAGCCTTCAGGCGATTCACCAGACATATCAGAACAGTTCAGTCGGACGGTGCTGTATGCATCGGTTTCACTATCCGCGTCTGATGACCAATTCAAATTGTCATCACTATCATTTGATTCAAATAATGGTTCAGTTTCAATTTGTTCTCAAACTGTTTTTACAGCTTCTCGTTTACACACCATTGAGTTGTATTTGAAAGCTCTGTCAACTCACAAACATTTGAGGTACCTTAGAGTGGCAAAACACACAGAAATATTAATGATTTATTGCAGGATAATGTTATTTTATCCGCAACAAGGCATTAAAATACTGTACTCGGAGTTATTCAGGGTTTAAAATGCAAAGTGGTATTAAACATCACCATGAATCTGACTTGAGCTTAACCTCTTCAGCATTAGACATGAGGGTCACTCTGGCCATAAAATCAGTGCTAAAATCGTTAGTCCCAAGTGTCACTCGGGCACATGATTAGATGTGTCTCGCATAAGCATTAGACCCAAGGATGTATAAGTGCCAACAGCGTTAGTGCCAATGTTGCTTGGGAAATAATAGGGGCGTGTCTTGTGTAAGTGACAGGCCTGAGTGTAACCCAGGCAACAGTGCAGACACGTCTTCTCCTGGCCTCATAATGGGATCTCATAAGAAATGTTTTTCAGCAGCCCAGGTGTTGCATGCTCTTGACAGTGATGATACAAGCAGTGATAAAGAAGTGAGTCTGTCTTCAGGCAGTGAAATTGAAACAGACAGTGAAATAGAAAGTAATTCTGATGAATCCGCTTGTGTCAATCGCATAGGTACAGTGTGCTGTTCAAAAGCTGATCTGACTGGAAAGAAAATCCGCAAGGAATCACGCTACTATTGTCCCAACTGTGACAATGGATTGTGTGTTTCACCGTGCTTCAAGATATTCCATTTGTCTGTCCATTTGTTTTTTAACTTAGTTATCCCAGTCACGTTGAGGACGTCAGAGTCTGTCCCAGCAGACCTGAGCACTAGGCCGACACCCTGCTGAAGATTAATTCTTGCCAACTACAGAACATGCTCACTCTTATACCCATGCATTCTGGGCTGATTTAGGATTAACAATTAACCTAACATGCACATCTTTGAGACAAAAGCAAGGTACAGAAAACAAACAAAAAAAAGCCATACACAATGTGCAAATTCCATACAGGCAGTACCCTGGCCAAGATTTGAACTTCAGGATTCTGGAATGCTGACTACTGTACCACCATACCACAAGGCAAAAAAGTAACCTTTAGAAGTAGTTGTATGACGATCTTTTACTTTAACCCGACGGGGATTATGGAAATGTTAAACATTCTTGCAACTCATTTAAGCAGTTGGAGTATAAGCATGCAGCAAATTTCCAATTGACATGGAAACAAACCAACCAAAGGACAACCAGTAGAATGTATACACATTCACATCTAAAAAAACAGAAAATATTATTTTTCATACATTGCATCCACAGAAGTATAGATTGGCATCTTTTTTGGTGTAGGAATGGTTTGAATTCGTCACTGTCAAGTCTGATTTAACAGTGACAGCAGTTTGCCTTTCTGTCGTATTTTGTATGTGAAACAGACAAATTCCCAAGTTTCAAATTAGCATATGTAGACAAGGAACGCTGTTATGATCGCTTTTTACATTTCGCTTGACTACATGTTGCAGACACGTAGCCGGTTTGAATTCAGGATTGCAGCATCTTCAGACATATAATGGAACTTCCTCATGGTAAACACCATTATTTAATTCTGCCTGTTTAATTATTTTGCCAAAATATAGGGATTGGTTTGCTTCCATTTTGACAGATATGTAATAGAAAAAGGTTGTGCAATAAGGAAGAAGTAACAATTAATACTTCTGAAGGGGAGAACTCTAGGTAGACAAAAATACTTCAGGCCAAAAACTTCACAAAGAAGTAAAGCAGTAATAATTAATGATTTTTTTTTTTTTAAGTTTAGGTACAGCAAACATACATTTATTATTTATTAACTGTTATGTAACATGACTTAAAGAAAGGCTTCTTTTGGCCTTGTAACATTTAATATTGCTAAAACGTTTAAGTATTGATAAAGAGGTTATTCATCTGGTGGTGTATTACGAGCCTTTGATGTGCTGGTAAAGTTACTTGTGAATGTGAAGGACTCATTGGTCTTATACTAAAGTGTGCAAAATCAAGAGAAATGTGTCTAACTTCACATTGGAATGGTCAGAGGTGGCTTATTTTAGAAGGACAAGTTGCAGAGATGAATAACAATACACAATTCAGGCAATTCATAGCATGTGCAAAGCATGTCAATACAATAACAACACAAAAATATTACTTTTAATTTTCAAAATATTAACTTTATTGCATATATCCAGATCATGACTTTTAAAGTATTACATTCTAGAAATGTGGTCTTAACCTGACATTCAAAAAAAACGTCAAGCAGACTTTAACAGTTACAAAATGAGACCCAAGTAGGACTGGTGCTGAGACAGCGCACCCCAAGAAAACTTGTACAGACACACTGTGTACTCATACAGAACACCCGCCTGTAAATGAGGCAGTAGCATGTTGCCCATCTCACTTTTAGGCTAAAGAACATTGCAGCATATTGCACTACTGTTTTACTTAATGAAACAGTTTATTAAAATTTCAGGCCTTTTCAAGGCAGGAGCCAGCCATGGACAAGGTGCCAGGTGCCCAACCCATCCTAACACATAAATGGCTAGTATTTCACAACTTGAATTAAATTATGAACACTTGCTAACTGTTACCAAATTTCAGTGTTTGCACCAGCTGACATTCTTAATATTACAAGAGATGAAACAAAACAACAAAAAAGAAAATAGAATATTGGGAAATTAATATGCATCCATTTCATTAAAAGATTTTTTTTTTTTTTAAAGTTTTTTAAATAAATGTTAAATAAGTTAATATAATGTCAATTCAAATTATAAAATCAGACTTTTAAATCTTTCATTAGGTTCTCTGGAACCTTACTCTTGTAGCCAGTGGTTTGAGACTGTTGCAGTGCAGCTCAGAAATTTACACTGATATTAACAATTTAGAAGAAGAGAGTGTGTGTGTGTGTGAGAGGGAGAAACAGGTATTGTATTTACTGCCAGACTCCCTGCCTGGAGTTGCAACTTTTCAAAATAGTTTTAGCTGCCAGCTACCACATCCCAGTTAAATATCAGTTAGTGTTTAGTTGTTTCATGTTATTGAACTACAGAAGCTTCTGATGTTTGAAATTATCAGGTGGATAAAATAAACACAACAAAAGCTAAAGAGGGTGGCATCACTATCAGTGCTTTTCTGTTTAAATATACCACTAGAAGCAAACAACTTAATGATTTATTTAAAACGTAGTCTAATTTTTGGACAAACAATCTATTTGTACCAATAATCCCAACAATATATTTAAACACACTTAGGTTATTTTAATAATTTTACAAATAGTGAAATCTGAAGGAGCTATTCATTTTACTAAAGTTCAGTTAACATCTTTTTATGTGTAACCTATCTGCTAACATGAGAAGCATAAGAAGTTTCTTTTTTAAATTTATGTTTTTTTTTTTTGTTTTTTTTTTTTAAAGGTACCAAGAGTGTTTGTAAATGGATGTTGTATTGGTGGCGGTTCAGCGACAAAGGAACTTCATCAAAAGGGAAAACTTTTGCCATTAATTGAGCAATGTGCAATATCTTCTAGTGGTGCTTATCATTCATCGCCTAATTGACTAGGAATGTCTGCTAATTTGCACATTACAAATAATGACTTTAGGTATGTGTAATGTGTAGAAGTTTACAGAACTTTAAATTCAGTATTTATATATACTATAAATACACCATACACTGAGTTTGTGTGTGTTTATATATATATATATATATATACTGTACATATATATATATATATATATATATATATATATATAAACATCATTTGTGTGGTATATTTCATTATATGAGATTTCATTTTTCCAATCCCACAAAATAAAACAGAGTACCTTAAGTGTTTAAACAGGACAGACTAGTGATGTGCCAAAAAATTCAGTCAGCTTTATAATTTTATGTGGAAAACTGTTAAATGTATTAAAAAGTAAATAAATATGCTAACAGATGCAAATGCAGCCTCTTTTGAGCTTTATGTTACACATTGTTGGGTCCATTCTGAAAAATGGCCGGATCGCTTCATCAGCTTTGTCTCCTGAACCACAGATCCAGTCGACTCAAGCACTTTTGGCCATATACTATGCTCACTTTTGTTAAAACAAGACATGTAGCTTTCTTTTTGGGGATGGGTGTAGGTTAGTGTCAAGTTATACATAACTTCAGTATTTTTGCTCATTATATTATGTCACATTTGGTATAATCATGGTGTCATGAATTAGTCTGTTTCATATTCCTTAATTTGTTGAAAAACAGAGATTATACTTCTAAGGGTTATACACAAAGATGGACGTGAAGTGAAGGTCTTCTATAATCTGCTGTTTGTTGTTTTATTTGTTTGCTTATCTCCATCCCCACATTTTCATCTTACTCAAATATCATTCATGTGTCACCCACTGACCATTATAACAGTTTCATACTCACCTGAAACAAAATCTGATATGTCACTTGGTATAAAACGGTATTCTGGAAAATTGCAACCTCACTTTAACTTCCCCACCACTGCGGCTGGTCTAGTTGATCTGAGGCATTCCTTCTGTATAGATAAGAGCATTGTGTTCTATGTTTTATAAACTTAACTTTCCTTTTTTATTTTGTCGACCTATACAATTTATTTAATGCAGGATTATAAATTAGTTTCATCAACATAAATTAGACAGTTTTAATTAGCCTCTGTGTTACAATTCTAATAAAGAACATTTTCCAAAAAAAGGGTCAAAGAATTCTAAGTCTGATTATTCCTTTGGTTCTGTAGTGTAGTCACATTTCAGTAAGATAAACTGGTACACCCCTGTACAACCGAATAGTCTTTTTCTATTTTGGAACAAAATAAACCTGTGGTTCAAATTCAAGTCAGTTAACTACTTCACTGTGTGTCCTGCTTTGAGTGTATTATATTGCTCAGGAATACTATGCGGCAAGAATTTAATCAGATCTGTACCTCGTTACTGATAATATTGAAATCTTACAAATTACACTTAAAATGGGAATAGTCAAATAATTGTAAAATCGACTATTTTATTAAGTATTTTCAACTACTCAACTTGTTTTGTACTGTAGCTTAGGCAGTTGCTATTTAATAACCAGTTTAATTATAGTTATCAACAAAGCTGTATAGTTATCAACAAAGCTGTACAGTATTACTAATAATAACCATTTCAGTATTTTTCATATTAAACAAAGGTTTAAAAACAAAAGATGAGAGTTCTACTTAAGAAGTAATTAGAAAAAAGAAGCTAAAGGATAACATACTGTCAAAAAAATGACAAGGGACATGGTTCGCAGGTAGTCAATAAACAGCGTTTAAGGTGTTCTGAAGGTGCTTTCAAATCTGCTCCACAATTTATTGTCCAACTTCCAATAATCTCAACTAAAAAAGGAAGGTATGTGTTCCAAAATGCAGACTGCTTCACTTCGGGCATACGGATACATCAGTCTGTCATAATGTCGTAAAATACCCTCAGGCAAACATGAACTGACAACTATTGTAACTAATGGCCAGGAAGGATCACCGTATTTTGTTAATGGGAAAGTACAGATAGGAATTTCTTGTCAAAATATGTTATTTAAAACAGACAGACCTTGTTTAGCTTAAGTCATATGCCGTATCTAAGTAGTAGTAATCTAAATAGAATAATGAAAGTTCTGTTTCATTTTGTTATAGCTGTTTTGAAATAGGTTCAAATGATTTTGTGGATATATTGGTGTGCTTTACATTTGAAATCATTATTGTATATTTTGGGTACCCAACTCACTTCACTTAACATATGGTGCTTTCTTGATATTCGGTTTATATTGCAGTCCAAATAAACATCACTTTTTATGTTGAGTTTAATTTTGGTATCATGCCAGACTGCCTGTACTGTACTCACTGACAACACCTAGCAGAAGTGATCATAAATCTAACAATAGTGTCTGACACGGAAACACTGTAGTGATCATATTTTTATTTGAATGCGTTAATTAAGCAAAAGACGTTGTCAACATTCTGTCGATGACAAAACTGAACTTTGCTGGTATTGATGATTCTAGTGCAAGGAGAAAATTATATAGAGACATCTTTTGCTTCCTCATATGTAATTGTTATGCCTTATAAGTATACTTTTAATAAAGTAAGATTAATGTTTAATTAGTAATCAAATGTAGACATTTAATATAAAATACACTTTTTATCTGTTAGTAATAAATATTTAAGAGGCTAAAATTCTACTGCAGAATGTGAAACACAAGTTCCAGCATTGCATTGTATGAATCGATACATTAAAATGTAAAATTTTAAAATCAGTACATATGTTAAACTTCTGCGTTGTGTCCAATACAACTTGAATTCTTTAATTTTCAGTGAAAACAACTTTGACTTATCCAGCCTGCTGGATATACAAACTGAAAAAAAAAATTTTTTCAAACAATTTTAAAATCTTTTAAGAATTACAGGGTCTTAGTAGTTAATGTTTTACAGCAATGCTAGTCACAAAAGTGCTAAAACCCAGAAACTATGAATCTATATATACTATGCCTCAATATTCTGTGGAGCAAGTAAAATTTTTTCATACATTAAGATTTCTTTTGTGCTTCATCTAAATGAAATCCAGAACAAAGTTTCGAATAACTTCTAATGCTCCTGAGTCAAACCCACACATATCCAGCATGCCTCTGTCGTCAGGATCTGCAATAGTAAAGCCATTTGACGTCATTCCGCAGACAATTAACTTGGAGGAAATTCCTGTTTTCTGTAATAATGACAACAAAACAGAAAAGGTAATTAATTAAATGGCCTGGATAGAACCAGAGGTTAGACGGTTGAATAAAGTAATGGGCTTTTTCAAAATGATTTCTTCAGCTTTCTAAAATACAGACTGTGTATTACATATGCTCCGATCGATCAGCCGCCAATCTAGAAAAGACTATCAGTCATTGGCTGATCACAAAAAACATCACAAAAAAATGGCATCTCTGTTCATTTTTTCATGGAATAAATTATTGCAAATTCAAATTTTTATTTTTTTTCCCCCAATTATATTACCTTTTTTATAAAGCTACTGTTTAAGTAAAGATCAAATCTTGATATGCTCACAAGTTATATAAAAAAAAAAGAATGTTTCAAAGAACATTTTTCATATGACTGTAGGCAACACTACTAACAATGCTACAAAGGTGTAGAAGAAGAAAAAAGTGATATAATTGTATGGGGAAAAAACAAACAAAAAAAAAAAACAAAGTATATGTGCAACCTTTCATGTTTTACTGTCTTGTACCTGTGCAAATAAATAAAGGCTCAGCCAATTTGAAAGAAAGCACAATTTACCTACCCCAAGGTCCAATCAGTCTTGAAAAAAATGTTAAATATTGTGTACACTTACATGTCTATAAGTGGTTAGAGCCTGAGCAGGGTGGATATCTCCATAATAGGTCTCATTATCAGTAAAAACAATAAAGACGTCAGCAGCAGTGTCCGTTTCCAGAGCCCACAGCATAGGAAGGGCACAATCTGTATTTCCCATAGGAATCTGCATTTGGAGAAGAGCAAGCTGGCTAGAAGTAGTTCATATTGCTAAGCATAATTGATATATTTTTGCAAACAACTTATGGTAACCATTAATACATCTTCCCTAAAAAGTAGGGTGTAAAAGGTAAGCCAAAATTGTGATCGGTTTTTACAATACAGAGCAACACATTTTAGAGTTCTATCGGTTTTTCTGGTGTTAAGAGAAAACAATGGGATGGACATTTTTGACCACAATGCTTAATAACAAAGAAAATGATGCAATGGTAAATTTCCCAGAGAAGAATTTAAGCTTTAGAAATGAAACTGTGTCACAAACTATCTACTAATATTACTGAAATAGTTTCATGCCTTTTTGTTTAGAAATAAGACTGTCCTGTTGTATGTGCAACCTGTTAACTGTGAGGTCTCCCACATATTACAAATATTTCTGTGGACATTTAGCCCTTCATATTTGAGCAGTTGTTGTGCACCCTTCACATATGCATTTCTGCTGCTCCTTAAAACTGTCCTTGTATCTTCTGCAGCATATGTGCAATCAAAGAGTACACAATCAGCTTTTTGGATGAGTGTGGTCATCTGAATCAATTTCAAAAAATCATTCAGTTGTAAGCACATGCGACTGAGGAGTCTTGTGTATGCAAAAAGTAAGAAGTGGCCCTCACAATGGCAGCCAAGAGGCACAATTCCTCTGACAGGACAGTGTTCCAAGCATGCTCTGGTAGCCTGTCACTAGAGTTAAGATACACGTTAAACAAATCCTTAACTGCAATATGCAGTACACAACTGAGACCTCGTTTAAAGGGGTGGATATATTAATAGCCACAATACATCTTGTATTGTCATGAACACAATCAACCACTTCAACTTTGAGTCCCTACATCTACATAGCAGCAGGTAGATTCTTAGCAAGATTGCCAGTTTTATGTCTGGCTAGAATGTTTTGTTTGTAGTAGCACCAAGTTCAGAGGTCTTCATCTATGCAATGATACACCTCCTACTTGTTGTTACAGTCCAAAATCAGTTCTAAGTAGGAGTTTATTGGGTGCGACTAGTTTTAACATCTTATTAGGTAAAATATTTTTCTCAATAACTTGGGTTATTAAGTTGGTTATAAGTTGGGTTGTGGTACTCTGGCTCAAGAGAACTAATTGTTTCATTGAACATATTCATTTGTGTGATTTCTTCCTAAGATTGCTGTTGTGTCAGCCTAGGTTTATATGTATTTTCTGTTTTTATTATTTTTAAATTATTACTTTTCATGTCTTTATTTAATTTCTGTTATGTTTGTTCATTATTTAGTATTTATGTACAGTATCTTTAAGTTTATACACAGTATGTGCCTTCTGTTTTATGGGTGGAGCCCCAAGAGGTGGGGTCAGCATAACATCACAAATTGGGGACCACCCTCAGCCTTTATATTCTGGTGGATGAGATGGTTGTCATTTAAATTACAGGAGCTGTTTGTGAGTACTGCTTTTGTTCTGATTTTTCTGGTTTATTGAAATTATTTCGCTTTCTTTCCTTGGATTCTGCTATTGGATCATGTATTATGACTTGTTCACTTTAAATTGCCTTTTTAAGCAAATCCTGTTTTGTTCTTTTTAACATTTTAGTGTATTTTTCTATTTTTGTAGAATTTTCATTTCTCTAAATATTCAAGATACCTCTTGTTCACAAGCTAGAGTTTTGTGCATTTTAGATGTGATTCTTTGTATTTCAGCATTGTATTACACAGTTGGCTGTGAATTTTGTCACTATTTCTCTCTAAATGTTTCCAAACCAAGCTATATTTAGCATCCTTCATTTTCACTGAAGGTGTCACTTCTGCTTCTGGATGTAGCCTGAATATTACCTTCAGGTATCTCTTTAAATTAACTAAATGTCTCAAAGCAAGTCAATATTAGGCACTGCAATGCAGTAAGGCAATATACAATATTTCTCAATACAAATATGAACTGACTGCACAATCAATAGGATTATTTGTAAAGATTTTGGACAAAATTAACTAAATACACATAACAAGTATATGTATTGTAAAATTTATGCTTATATAAATAAACTTCTGTCTGTTTGTATGCGGTGTATACAATCCTACAACCTTTGACCCATCTGGACCAAATTTTGCATACTTGCTCTCTAGGACCATACATACAAGACAGAATACTTTGGAACCCAAAATTGTGACCCTGGGGGTCTCAGTGGGTTTATTTTTTCTTGTGTGGTACAGTTCGCACCCCAGTGTTGTCTGTTGACTCAGAGCAAGTACTACAATCCTTTACTGTTTGACTTATTTGGACCAAATTTTACATAGTTGTTGTCTAGCCTGAGCAGTGCAGTGTGCTTCTGTCTACTGTAATATAAAAAAAGAATATTTTTAAATTTTTAAGCTCTGGCTGTTGAGTGAGGCTTGACCAAGAGTGGAAGTGCAGCGCAACACAAAGGAAAAACAATGTTTTTTGTTTAACTCCAGCTTTGTCAGTTCTTGTTCATAATTTAAGCCTTACAAGTTGTCCACCTTGACCTCCTTGTTTGGTAGTTCTATGAGTAGTGAGAAAAGCACTATATAAATGAATTATTATTATTAACTAAGAGGATGAGTCAGACGAGGCAGCGTTCATGGTTACAACCCAGCAAGGAGGTACCACAATACTGCTATCTTATCGGACCCTAAAAGAACAAAATTCTTGACTCTTGAGAGCAGAGACATTGGTAGAGAGGCAGTGTGGATGACTAATTTGACAGCTACCAATAAAAACAGGATCACCATTTTACAAATATACCCAGCTAGTACATTAATAAAAACAAAATTATATGTAAGTATACAGTACATAACTAAATATGTCATGAAATATGTTTTGTATGGCTTATTTCTCTAGGCATTTTTCATTTTCAACAACACCATACACACCATAAAATGAGGCTTGAAATGAAAACAATCATTTTCAGAAATTAAAAATTGAGAGGATGCGCCAGTATTTAGCCAGTATTGTTTTTTGACTGCAGTAGAGGAGACGCTCACTGTTACAACTCTTCACATTGAGCCTCAGGATTCCAGCGGAATGCAAAGCACATGCTCAGAGTTTTGACTGTGCACATCCATGGTGGACACAAATGCAAGAAAAGGTGAGCCAGGACTACTGCTTGAAGCAGAGACTTTAATTCAAGCAACTCCAAATTCATCCTACCCTCTGTGTCTGTCTATAAATGTAGTACTTGATGGACAAAGACCTATGCACACTCTACTGATGCTTTACCAATCAAAACACAGTTCTTGGTGGAGCCGACCCTCTCAAATTTCCATCCATCCATTTTCCAACCCGCTGAATCCGAACACAGGGTCACGGGGGTCTGCTGGAGCCAATCCCAGCCAACACAGGGCACAAGGCAGGAACTAATCCCGGGCAGGGTGCCAACCCACCGCAGCCCTCTCAAATTTGATGGGTGAAAATGAAAGTTTTCATTTCAAGTTGTATTACATAATGGAAGTGTTACCACCGAAATTGATAAATGAAGAACTAAAATAAACTCTTAATGGAAACTCTTACAACAGTTGTTAACATCTGTAACATATACCTTACAGATATTATTCGATTTGAATTAATTCAAAGCATAAAATTAATTTATAGTGTCATGAAATCAATCTGTGTATTCAGAAACTCCTGGAAAAGATATATTAATGATAAAACTTACCAATCAAAAAATAAAGTGAGGGGGAAAAACAGTGATTTTGCGAAGCATAGCTCTAGAGAGATAAACTGTACCATACCTTTTTAAATTCTGAGATGACTTCTGGAAGTGTCATGTTGGCTGTGACTGGACATGGAACAATTTTGTGTGAAAAAGCTACTATTTTTGAATCTTTCTCTGTACGTGCAATAGCCTGTTAAGTAACGAGGACAAAATACATAGAGATTAAAATGTTTTAAAAGTAGAACTACTTAAACAACTTAGAAATTTAAGAAACTAATATGGTAAGGTTATCCTGAGAAATATTTGAAATACCAGGCTCAAATACGTTATGTTTATACCTGTTTATTCAAAAAACATTCTTACATAAAATTGCTTTTTAAGTCTTTAAAAGTACACAGTATTTTAACTTTTTATGATTTTATAAAGTTAGTACATGAATATTTTGCACGTACCATACACATAGCTGCAGCGGCGTTTCTGCAACTGACAGGACTTCCTAAAACACGATCACTCATGGATCCACTCACATCAACTCCTAATACAAAACGTTTTCCTGTGGGCTCTACATTCTGTGAAAGAAGCAATGAGAAAAATCATCCTGTAACACATCAAGTCAAATTAAGCCTAAGCTCTAAGTTTACTACAGAACCTAAGTCTAGGGCAGTGTTTCTTAAGCTATGGGTTGTGACCCTGACATGGTTGTAATGGGTCTCCACATGGCTGTAGGGAAATTGCAGAGTTCATCCAAGCGCAAATTTTGTGTCAAGTGATATGCCACCCACTACTTAAAGCAGTTTTTATTGTGGCAGTATGTGAAACAACACAACTGACATGCCACAAACAACTTTTGTTTCTGTTGCACAGAAATACAATAAATATCCCTCACCTCCCATCTCACAACCTATTAAGCAATGAAACTGACAGCAAAGACACAACTAAGAAATGATGGAAGAGCTTGCGAGGTGAAATGATCGTGGCTCCAGTTTGAAATGTTGAAATGAAAACAACAGGAGTGTTATAAAGGACAAGTGAATATCTCTGTGTGTGTGTATATATATATATATATATATATATATATATATATATATATATTTATATACACACATACAAAATCCAACGTATGTCTGTCTGTCCGCTTTTCACGAGAGAACTACTTAACAGATTTAGATTCTGTTTTTTTTTCTATAATTTGCTTGAACATTCCGGTTGATTTTGCAACTTGTCTCACTGCACTATGTATCGTAGTTCGCTTGCAGGGGCGATTTATTTGCCGAAATCCAAGATATGCGCAGCGGGCCGAGGGGAGGGGACGGGGTCTGGCACAAGAATGTGATAATTTTCAGAGGGTTATAAAGGACAAGTGAATTCTTGCTCATGTTCCAAGCAGAATTATGAAACTTATAATCAGGAATAAAGTAAAAGAGCCAACACTGATTTATGATCCTGTCGGATCAGTCCGTTAAGATTTGTTTGAATGACCAACTGGAGTAATGCACAAAAGCAAAGGACACAGCGTAATTTATCTAGACTTTTAAGATTTCTGCACAGACAATTTTGAATCCAAAAGCCATTGTCATCTTAGCTAACCTACAAAATTGGATTTCAAGGAGGTTAAATGACCAGAGACACTGTACAGATAAGAGATAACTAAAGAGGAATCATTATCCAAAGTTCCACAGTAGCATTATGGGTACCATACAGTTGTTTTATGCCTCAAAAAACTAAATTACTGTTAACACAAGGTTGAGCTGCGTACAAATTTAGTACATTGGACTTTTTAAACTATTACATACTAATGAATTTGGTTATATGGCTGAATTTTGAGGTAAACTGAAATGTACTATTTGTATGGAATTAAATAAAAGCCATGCTATAAAATCACTCAATATGACCAATAGCACATCTCAAAATTAACATAATACATTAAAAGAAACTAGCCATTTTATAATTTTATTCATAAATACCTTTGCTTATTAATGCTTTTATTAAACTTCATTGTCTTTAAATTATTGTTTGAAAAGAAATTGAAACCTCCTACCTTAAAACTTTTGTAAAATGCAGTATCCAGAGCTTTAAGGATGTCACTCTCCGGATCCCACTTCAATTTACCTTTGCTTCCATGACCGGACTTGTATGTTTCTAAGGCCACAAAAACATTGAATGGATGGACTCGTGCCTGGAGTAAAAAACACATTACTTCAAATAAATGTCATTACTTTAAAAATTCTTATTACTCAGATGGTAAAACTAAAAATCTTTTGTTGTTAATGATAATCGTCATATAAATAATACAGGAGCATGTCACAGTAGCCACAAGCACCAGAAGGGAAGCAAATCATGCAAAGGTATCAGAAAGTAGTTTTTATTACTTTTTAAATATTTTATCAAGCATTTAGAAAAAGTTTTGTTATAATCAAGAGACTACATTCCATTGAGATAGATGAAACACTCATTAATAAATCAAAAATATCAGCAGCATACAGAATTAAAGGTGTGAAGTGTTGCTTTGCATGTGTACAACTCACAATTACTCCTGTATTGCCATCTGCAATCTGTACATAAATAAAAAGGCATACCTTCTCATCAAAACCTTAACGAAATGACCACATAAAATGTATCGCTGACAAAACTGGAAACTTTTTGAACAAACTCCTTATTTGCCTTCTGTGTTTTTCATAACATCTTGTTGACATTACCAGAAGAACAAGGAAATGTAAATTCTTAAAGTTAGTTGTTGAAAGGCCTTGCAAATTTTTCGGCAGTCTCCAGTTGTGGACTTCATGTATATAATCTTCACGAGTTGTTTACAGCCACAATGCTCGCCCATGACCCACTTGTGTATTCTGACATACCAAATTATCCTCAACAAATCAAACTGGAAATCTTACAGGAAAAGTTCAATATTGTTCAAGTCAAATTTATTTCTTTACAAACATGAATGGTATCAGCTCAGAGTAAAAAAGAAAAACCCGATCTTCGCATCCCTACAAAACACCCATGTTCTTTATTCCTTATTGTTATATGTGCATTTTACATCCGGGTGAGTGCTAATAGTTGTCAGCTCTCACTTGACCCTTTTATTTCCAGGAAAGTTCAGTATTTTGTAAGTTGTTTTCTTCACAAACATGGTATATATATGCATGCATATGCCACACAAAATCCGAGACCATGGTCCTCAGCCGGAAAAGGGTGGAGTGCATCTCTTAGGGTTGGGAGCGAGATCCTGCCTCAAGTGGAGGAGTTCAAGTATCTCGGGGTCTTGTTCATGAGTGAGGGAAGAATGGAGCGTGACAGGCGGTTCGGTGCGGCGTCTGCAGTGATACGGGCTCTGCATCGGTCTGTCGTGGTGAAAAAGGAGCTGAGCTGTAAGGCGAAGCTCTCAATTTATCAGTCGATCTATGTTCCTACCCTCACCTATGGTCATGAGCTACGGGTAGTGACCGAAAGAACGAGATCGCGAATACAAGCGGCTGAAATGAGTTTCCTCCACAGGGTGTCTGGGCTCTCCCTTAAAGATAGGGTGAGAAGCTCAGTCATCCGGGAGGGGCTCAGAGTAGAGCCGCTGCTCCTCCGCATCAAGAGGAGTCAGATGAGGTGGCTCTGGCATCTGATCAGGATGCCTCCTGGACGCCTCCCTGGTGAAGTGTTCCGGACACGTCCAACCGGGAGGAGGCCCCGGGGAAGACCCAGGACACGCTGGAGGGACTATGTCTCTCGACTGGCCTGGGAACGCCTCGGAATTCTCCCGGAAGAGCTAGAAGAAGTGGCTGGAGAGAGGGAAGTCTGGGCATCTCTGCTCAAGCTGCTGCCCCCGCGACCTGACTTCGGATAAGCGGAAGAGAATGGATGGATGGATGGCATATGCCACACAAAATGTTTTCTAAAGTTAAGCATTTCCTATAAATTTAAAAAAATATCTTACCCTTGCTGGCACTTTATAAAACTGGGTTCAAAAGTAAAATAACTTTATAGGTTCAAGGTAGGTAAGATTTTTGCATGTTTTCTTGACTTCGACTTTTGGTTATTGTTTTATGGTTCTGTTTTTTTTTTATTTATTACTAGGGGGCTCCTTGCTTCGCTCGCCCACTTTTGTAAAAACAATATTTGGAATTAACTTTTCTTCAAGATTGCATTGAATTCTGATTCCGTGTTTGGACTTACATTGTGACAACGCAATGTATATCTGCCTGTGAGTGAATATCGTTTCTTTCTCTCTAATAAGTAAAATTACTTTCTTGAATGTATGTCCATTCTTTTTCTTCTTCGCTTTGTCGTTGACGTGTCATCTAGAACGTATAAAATTATTGTCCTGTTAAAATTTATAAGGGCTGAGAGTGCAGGAAGTGTGTCTGAGAAAAGCATTCACATGACTGAGAGGTTAGATGACCGTGGTCTTGTTTGAAAATAGTTGTAAGTAGGGTGTGACTTGAAAGAATCTCATGTTAAAAGTATCCAAATCACGGGACTTCATACCGCAACAATGTTTTTGGACTCTTTTAATTCTCGCTGGCAACATGAATTAGACGATCTACAAGTCTCCGACATAAAGTTTAAATCCAAACAATATATTCGATCTTTTTTCACTTTTCCGTTATTTCACTGAGTAATAATTTCCATTTGTTTGTGCTAATGCGATCTTTCCTATCCTATTTTTTGAGACTTTTGAATTTTTCTACTTCCATTATCTCTAACCTGCTGTGCATGTGTACTGCTCCAACATTTTTTAATTCTTTACGACATTCTACTTTGTCATCTACTCTTTGTCCTTTATTTCCGACCCTGGCTGTGTTAAATCTCTTTCTTGCAGGACATATAATGCTTCTCGGGTTGTGAAGGGGGTGGGGGGGGTGGGGGGGGATTGAACGCACGTTAAGGAGATGCGGTCAGATCAGATCAGCCGCTGTGTTGCTGCTGCTGCTGCTGGTGAGCTGCGTGTTCTGCTTGTCATGCTGCGTGTCGATCATTTAAAAGCCTGTACAGCAGCTGTCCTTTTGTCTCACTGCCTTGTCTCGTGTGACGTCAAAGTGTCTTCAGAGAAGATCTCGTCTCGTCTCCCTCCCAAGATTTTTTTTTATAATAGAGAAATTTATTCAGCTTTGACCTCCTTGGTGTGGGAAAAAAACCTTCAAACAAAAAAAACATTTGTTTTTTGGTATTTAAACAAAAAGTTTTAGAACAAACTGAACCGGAACCTAAATTAATTGAATCAAGTGATAGTGATGACAATGTAATTGGTCATTAGAGGCTGACACAGATAGTGGAACTGATGCATATGGCACTGTACAACCGAACTGCTGTGATATGCCTGGTGACTTCTGAGGCCTGCAAGTAGCTGTATAGCAAAAAAGCAAAATGATTGTTGAGTGGGAGGATAAGAAAGACACCAGCCTCCTAAGCACTATTCCGAATACAGCAACCGTCCATGTTCGTGTCAGGGGAAATATAGAAATCAGTAAGCCTTGTGCTGTGGTAGCCTACAATAACACAAGGGGCGGAGGCGATCGTGCGGATCAGGCAGGGACATTCTATGCTGTCATGCTCAAGCAAAAGAAAAAAAGAATCACACTCCTACAAAACACATCACATGAAGGACGTGTACTAAATCTGCATCAATACAGCAGTAGAGACTCAACATACCTTTCCTACTGTATTTATGTTAACATTTTGGTATCGTACATGTTTCTGTTACACATCATTACACTTTTCCTTGTTAAAAAAATGTATCACTTTTGGCTTTTTTTTTTTCTGCGGGTAAACTCTGCTTCCTCTTGATCTCTCAGTTCAGTTCTCTCAAAACATAGCCAGAACATAAAGGTATGTCAGTCAGTCAGTCATTTTCCAAACTGCTATATCCTAACACAGGGTCACTGGGGTCTGCTGGAGCCAATCTCAGCCAGTACAGGGCGCAAAGCAGGAACAAACCCCGGGCAGGGGGCCAACCCACCGCAGGGCACACACACCCACACACTAGGTACAATTTAAAATCACCAATGCACCTAACCTGCATGTCTCTGGACTGTGGGAGGAAACCGGACCGCCCGGAGGAAACCCACGCAGACACAGGGAGAACATGCAAACTCCACGCATGGAGGACCCGGGAAGTGAACCCGGGTCCCCAGGTCTTCCAACTGCGAGGCAGCAGCGCTACCACTGTGCCACCGTGCCACCTATTTTATACATTACTTTTTATTTTATTTATTTGTATTGTTATTTTTTATTTGTAATTGTAATTTTTTCTTGAAGCACTTTGAGCTGCACGTTACGTATGAAAATGCTCTAGAGCAGTGGTCCCCAATCTCGGTCCTGGGGACCCACTGTGTCTGCAGCTTTTTGTTCCATCCAACTTCTGTTTTTCATTGGACTCTTAGCCTATTTAAGTGAGTCATTATTTCCCAGCTTCTGTGTTTTGGAGTCAATGTAGAAATTACAAACTAAGTGTGGTAGATTTTTATTAAAATGTAATACGCAGTTATATGGGGAATATGTAGGCTTTTTTTTTAGTCGTTAACAGTATTTTCAACCTAATTTTCATTCTGCTTTTCCAGGTGTTCTGGTTATTCAATTGATTCTTTACTAATTAGCGGGTCTGACACTGAAGTCATTGCAGCTTTCATCATCCTGGGTGTCTGCTGTGCTGGTTGTTAATGGTCACTATTAGACTTAAATGAAGGAAGCAAACTACACAGGAAAAGGAAAAAAAAAAATAATAGAAAAACAACAAAAGAGAATTAGGCATTTATAGCTTTAGAAAAAAAACAGAAGTATTTCTAAATGTCCTATAAATGCAAAAACCATACTGTTGTGTTTTTCTGAATGCAGAATAAGAGAAGAGTAAAAAAAAAAACAGCTAATTAAATGAGATCAGTTGTTATCGATTAGGGTGGCATGGTGGCGCAGTGGTAGCAGTTAGGAGACCTGGGTTTGCTTCCCGGGTCCTCCCTGCGTGGAGTTTGCATGTTCTCTCTATAACTGCGTGGGTTTCCTCCTACAGTCCAAAGACATGCAGGTTAGGTGGATTGACGATCCTAAAATTGGCCCTAGTGTGTGCTTGGTGTGTGTGTGTGTGTGTGTGTGTGTGTGTGTGTGTTCTGTGGTGGGTTGGCGCCCTGCCCAGGATTGGTTTCTGCCTTACGCCCTGTGTTGGCTGGGATTGGCTCCAGCAGACCCGGTGACCCTATGTTCGGATTCAGCGGGTTGGACAATGGATGGATGGATGTTATCGATTATTATCACTGATTGCGAATCTAGTTGGAACAAAAACCTGCAGCCACAGGGGGTCCCCAGGACCAAGTTTGGGAAGCACTGCTCTAGAGAAATACAGGTTGTTGTTATCCCCCTCTTACCCAAAGCTGCTCAGGTGGAATTCTGTTCCTGAATGAGTAAAACAAAATAGAAAAAACAAAAATTACAAAAATATGAATAGTCTACCTTTTTCAAATATTTTTCATTCTGCAGTCTCTCACACACCATAGCAGTTTCTGAACTTCCTGGAACTAAAAGTAATTCTGCTGTCATCTTCCCTAAGTTTCGTAACATTGCTGTCATTGGCATTTCTCTCAGCAGAGCCTTCCAGACCTGTGAAAATGAAATGATTTTATAAATATGATAATAAATGAATCAGGACAGCAAATTCAAACAGCAAATTATAAGCTATGATCAAAAGTGTTAACACCTGTTGATAATCAAAAGGTAACCAAACTAGTCAAAAGAAACCAAAAAAGTAATGATTTTTATTACAATATCAAGAATTAGATATTCTTGGGCTGTTTCACATGCACAGTTTAAGATCTTCTCACAGATTTTCAATGATGTTCAAGTCTGAAGACTGCGAGGGCCACTCTAAAACCTTCACCTTGTGTTGCTTGCGGCACTCCACAGTAGAAGTCAGAGTTGTGTTTTTGGGTTGTTTGTCTTCTAGTAGATTTCATCTTTTTTTTTCCACTTCAGTTTCCTGATTGTCTGACATTCTCCTCGAGGATTTGTTAATATTTAGTGGAATCCATACTTTCCTGTATTCACACAATGTTTCTTGAGCCGCTTGCTCCCACACAGCCCCAAAGCATAATAACTCCACCCACATACGTAACAGTGGGTAAGGTGTTGTTTTCTTCAAGTGTTGCTCCTGTTTTCTCCAAGCAAAACTTTTGTGGTTACAGCCACAGAGTTTGGTTTTAACTTCATCTGCCCACAGCATTGGTTCCAAAATGCCTCTATCTTTTATGGGGAGATCACATGTAAGGTTTCCTTCTAATGGATATTCCATGAAGGCCATGTCTGTTGAAATGACACTGGACAGTACAGCCATACACCACCACCACTCCTTTCTCAGCTTAAAGTGCCTGCAGGTCCCTTGCAGCCATATGTGGTTTTGCTTTGCCTTCCTGCACAATGTACAAGTTGTTCTATCCATCAGTTTTCTTGGTCTTGTCTTGACTTGCGCCATTCCTCTTAACTGCCATTTCTGAATGACATTTCAAACTGTGAAAACTGCTAGCTGGAAGCACTTTGATATGTTTTTGTAACCCTTCCCCTGCTTTGTAGGCATCAATTCCTTTAATTTTCAGATCATCAGTCAATTGCTGGTTGTCAAGCGTTGCATGTTTGAAGAGTCAAAAAAAACGTATTAGGGTCTGGAACTGTCATCAGCTGACAAGTCCTAATAACAGCTCTTGAGCAGACAAACAGCCACACCAGAATAATAATGACCCAACGACTTTAGAGATGCTACAACTGAATGGGTGCCAAAACGTTTGCAAATGTAGCATTTGATTTTTTTTTCCAGTTCATTAAATAAATCATGACTGTAATTGTTTTAGTTATTTGCGATCAAAGCTTTATTTACCGTCTTTTACTTTAAGTGTCAACAAAATACGATGGTAAATCAAAAAGTTAAGGAAATTTGAAAATTACATAGTAATTGCAATGGATAGAAACTGACACAATACAAGACGTTTGCAATGGCTTATGGATGGTCTTAACAAACACAGCACAGCACTCTGCCATTCGTTTAGTTGAAGGCAAGGTCAAACGAACATGGACACTCCGATGTGGGATTGTACCTGCAATTTCTTAGGGCAGAGAGGGGGAAACCTACTGAAATTCACTGAAGCATTTTAGTTTGTGCAGATCAATAAGCTGTTTGGATACCCATCTTGTGCAAACATTTCAATACCCCAAGTCTTCATGCACTGTGGCAGGGGCAGATCCATAGCTGATATCCAAATGGGCAGCAACAGCGGACATCTTAATCGGTCGTCCTTCTTGAAGGCATCTGTCATGTCGATGTGGGCTTATGTGAGCGATGTTCATGGTTGACTAGCTTGAGCTTTGTCGGTTAAAACTTGTTCTTCCCGTTTCAAACCTTTCTACCCATTCATAAATTTTCTGTCGACTCACTTCTGTACTGAGCCAATGACTTCTATTGAATTTCAGCAGGATTATTCACCAAGTCTGCCCAAAGAAATCTCACTGCAGTGTGTTGTTCAACAAAGGTGCAATCCCACAGCACAGCAGCCAAGCTCATTTGACCTTGGCTTCAACTAGACTAAAAGGAGAGCGCAGCGCTGAGTATTTGATCACAAACGTGTTGTGTTGTGTCAGCTTCTATCCATTAAATTGCCTTTAGTTTTTGATTTACCCTCGTATATAACTGTTTAAAGGAGATACAAGGTACAGTGCATCCGGAAAGTATTAACAGCGCATCACTTTTTCCGCATTTTGTTATGTTACAGCCTTATTCCAAAATGGATTAAATTCATTTTTTTCCCTCAGAATTCTACACACAACACCCCATAATGACAACGTGAAAAAAGTTTACTTGAGATTTTTGCAAATTTATTTAAAATAAAAAAATTGAGAAAGCACATGTACATAAGTATTCACAGCCTTTGCCATGAAGCTCAAAATTGAGCTCAGGTGCATCCTGTTTCCCCTGATCATCCTTGAGATGTTTCTGCAGCTTCATTGGAGTCCACCTGTGGTAAATTCAGACATGATTTGGAAAGGCACACACCTGTCTATATAAGGTCCCACAGTTGACAGTTCATGTCAGAGCACAAACCAAGCATGAAGTCAAAGGAATTGTCTGTAGACCTCTGAGACAGGATTGCCTCGAGGCAGAAATCTGGGGAAGGTTACAGAAAAATTTCTGCTGCTTTGAAGGTCCCAATGAGCACAGTGGCCTCCATCATCCGTAAGTGGAAGAAGTTCGAAACCACCAGGACTCTTCCTAGAGCTGGCCGGCCATCTAAACTGAGCGATTGGGGGAGAAGGGCCTTAGTCAGGGAGGTGACCAAGAACCCGACGGTCACTCTGTCAGAGCTCCAGAGGTCCTCTGTGGAGAGAGGAGAACCTTCCAGAAGGACAACCATCTCTGCAGCAATCCACCAATCAGGCCTGTATGGTAGAGTGGCCAGACGGAAGCCACTCCTTAGTAAAAGGCACATGGCAGCCCGCCTGGAGTTTGCCAAAAGGGACCTGAAGGACCCTCAGACCATGAGAAAGAAAATTCTCTGGTCTGATGAGACAAAGATTGAACTCTTTGGTGTGAATGCCAGGCGTCACGTTTGGAGGAAACCAGGCACCGCTCATCACCAGGCCAATACCATCCGTACAGTGAAGCATGGTGGTGGCAGCATCATGCTGTGGGGATGTTTTTCAGCGGCAGGGACTGGGAGACTAGTCAGGATAAAGGGAAAGATGACTGCAGCAATGTACAGATACATCCTGGATGAAAACCTGCTCCAGAGCGCTCTCGACCTCAGACTGGGGTGACGGTTCATATTTCAGCAGGACAACAACCCTAAGCACACAGCCAAGATATCAAAGGAGTGGCTTCAGGACAACTCTGTGAATGTCCTTGAGTGGCCCAGCCAGAGCCCAGACCTGAATCCGATTGCACATCTCTGGAGAGATCTTAAAATGGCTGTGCACCGACGCTTCCCATCCAACCTGATGGAGCTTGAGAGGTGCTGCAAAGTGGAATGGGCGAAATTGGCCAAGGATAGCTGTGCCAAGCTTGTGGCATCATATTCAACAAGACTTGAGGCTGCAATTGCTGCCAAAGGTGCATCGACAAAGTATTGAGCAAAGGCTGTGAATACTTATGTACATGGGATTTCTCAGTTTTTTTTTTTTAATTTGCAAAAACCTCAAACTTTTTTCACGTTGTCATTATGGGGTGTTGTGTGTAGAATTCTGAGGAAAAAAATGAATTTAATCCAGTTTGGAATAAGGCTGTAACATAACAAAAGGTGGAAAACGTGATGTGCTGTGAAGACTTTCTGGATGCACTGTATATGGAACAGTAAAGACTGAAGCATGGTTTGAAATAGCAAAATCTATTATCAATCACAGCACAGTAGACTGCAAGTATCCAGAATATTAAAATGGAACTTGTAAAGCTTAGGATGTGCAATGCATACAAGAAAAGGATTATTACAGAAACATTCTGTATTGACATGTCTACAGTTACTGTTTCAAGAGCAGTGTACTGACTGATTGATATATAGTATATATATTGTTTAAATAGTTGTGAATTACAACATTCTATCACCAACAAAGTACCTTACCTCTTTAGATTTCAGGTGATTGGTGAGTAAATGTTCTCTTACTAATTTATACTCCTCTACTAAGTGAATTACTTCCACTTCATTGGTGGTATGTTTCACTTTCTCCACAGCTTCAAGGTATTCTAAGATTTTCTTAATGTCGTCCTCATTCTCCTTGTCCCTGTACGCTGCTTGGACATTTTTCCATCCTTTTGTGATGTATTTTGTGACCAATGCAATACCTTAAGCAACAAAAGGAATATTTAATATGCTTACACATGAATGTATCTTAGACTTTAGTACAGTTTTATATAACTGCCTTCAGAGAACACTATAATAAATAATTTGTAGGTACATTGGTGTGGGTCACACAAGGCAAAGCCTTCACACATACTAAAGATTATTTATAATTCTCTAATCAAATAAATCCATCTGCTTTTAGCGTGGCTAAAAGCCTTTACAAATTAAATACTTAATGTAAAATTGCAAATCTAGGTTTCTCACCTGGAATAAGTACATTTAAAAAGCATATTCTTTGTATTTATTCAGTAATTACTTTTTCCTTTGGCATTTTCTACAGATAAAAGTACTCACTTTCAATTCACTTTAAAAACAACACATTTTAAAGTAGTACTGAGGTGTTGTACCGTGTTAGCCATTATGAATGTAGTGAGACGTCAAGCAAAATGACTCCTTTTATTGGCTAACTAAAAAGATTCCAATATGCAGGCTTTCGAGGCGACTCAGGCCCCTTCTTCAGGGCAGTTAGTAATACAGAGACTGGAGTTCTCTCTGTTTATACATCTTGTCTTAAGAAGGGGCCTGAGTCGCCTCAAAGCCTGCATATTCGAATCTTTTTAGTAAGCCAATAAAAGGTATTATTTTGCTTGACGTCTCACTACATTTTAAAGTGAAACAGAGGTTGATCATATTGCTTACATCTACCAAATAATTCATCCTAGTTAAACCTTGAGTCTGTTTTTTTTCTCAATATGGACCCATTTTAATTTATGAACTAAATTATTGTCAATGCCACAAAATAATTGTAAAAAATTGTATTCTTTTTTTGCTGTTTTAAAAATCTATTGTCATTTTCTTAGGAACATTAATTTCCAAACAAATCCAGATAATTAATGATGAACAAGTAGTGGTTTTCATAAGCAGCTCATTTTTATTAATTCCTTCCTCTGAAAATAAGAAGGTGGCACGATGGCATACACTATAAAACACTTCAGAGTCTCAGGGCCCAAGCGCTACATATTTACGAAAAAGATTCACAGTTTTTGCCCCGCATTCCAAATTTCAAATCTGGTCCAGTATGAGCGTACTCTGACCAGAACGTCCCCCATTTTACAGCGTGTTCCTGGTGGCAAGATTGGCACTCCAGCCACTGTAAAAAACTTCACACTGCACCACTCCATTTGAACTAGTGTGGTGCCGGGGTGTCACCTGTTGCACAGCTGTGCTCGGGCCCTAATTTGGGAACCTGAGGTGGTTCGTCGTGTGGTGGGTGCGGCAATGCACTGTATCTGTGCCTACTCCCAACCTCCTCCTCTTCCTCTCACCTTGTACTTAATGCTGCTGGCTTAGGCTCCGGCTCATGCAACCCTAGGCTGGATTGGGTGGGTTGGATAGCCAGAGGAAACAAAAACAACAGGGCTAGTTTATGTACGAGAACTCTCAATTGTTCATAAATTTACTCTCAACACAGATGCAAAAGTATATATTGTTAGGCAAGTAACTGCACAGAACTAAAATCTATTCTTTGTTTTACCAGATTCAGCTCAGGAAGTAGTGCATGTTGAATAATATAATTTTTCCTCCCATTGTGCTAATAGCTGTGGCTTTTTTATTTTTCATAAATGTCTTGAAACACTTGGCTTTGCTATTTGAAAGTAGCGCCTTACAAATGTTTCAGTCCCTTGAGCAATTATAATAGATCCAAACAATTGCATTATGCTCTCTGATATTTTTTGTTTCAAAACACTGATTTTTGTTTGTTATGTGACATTCTTTCATGTTCGAAAGATGTCTTAAGGATAAAAGGGAAATACACGGTTTGCAAATGTATCCAATTCCTACACCTTTGCTGCAATAATAGGTTTTGGTGTCAAGTATATATCAACTCTGAATACAGCTACAGAGTTCATTATTGCCTTCTCTCACATGCAGATTTGCTCCAGGCTGTCCAAGAATGATCCTTGTGCACCACAATTTTCACACTGTGGCACTGAATATTCTTACTTGAAGCTCAGTAACATCTAAAATGAAAATAACTGTTCACTATTTCTCCACTCTGTGAAGCATAACATTTTCAAACAAATTGCACTTAAAACAGTACAAATGAATTTGGAGTTCTACAGTGTCAAACTGTTACCCTTCATACATACCTTCATTTGCAGGCCTCAAATGTGACAGCCTTAACAGGTCCTTGTGTGACCAGCCATTTCGTTGTTTGTATTTTGTGACTGCTAAAGCCAAAGCCATTGGGTCCTTTTCGTTATACCAATCCGCCACTGCTTTTCTCAAAGCTCTACCCCACATACCACATTCCATGCCTTCTTTAAGAGCTTTCTTAAACTGGACAAAAGTAAACAGGTGGGTGGGAATACGGCAAACATCCTTAACAGCTTTAAAGGCTGCCCGCTTCGTTTTGCTGTCCGAATGTTGGGAACACACAGCAAGAGCAAAAAGGATCGGGTCTGACTTTGCTGTTCTTCCCTCCACACTGAATGTCTTGATTTCTTCCACAGCTTCAGAGCCTCTTCCTTCTTCTATTAGTCTGATCAAAGCTAACACGTTCTCCTTACCCAGTTGCTCTTCTTTGATGTAGTACGTCCCACCCTCTGAGCCAAAACACAGAAAACGGTGCAATCGTGTAATGTCAGTCACCTCCCATGTGTATCCACCTGCAGAGTTCACTACCTGCTTGTCAGTTAATGGCTGTAACTGTGATGGTACACCTTGTGATGGCACATCTTCAGAATATTCCATTTCCATCTTCAATAATCTATGGATGAGAAAAACAGGACAATGTTTTCTTACATTTTCACATTCCTTCATAATCTTTTTACTTACCATGGTAAAGAAAAAATAAATTCTGAATATGAGAATATTACTGTTATAATGGGAGGTGACACTGGACTGATGTCTCGACCGAGATGGATGGACAGGACTATAAAAGGGGTGAGACCGGGGAGACAGCCTTCTAAGGCTGTATACTACCTTGATACACTAGGTGGCAGTGTTTCTGTAGAATGTACACACCTGCAGGGCATACTGGGAACTGTAGTCTTGTTCAGAAGCCCTGCTCGGTTGGGAGCTGCAGGGAAAGGCTATCCCAATTTTTAGGGGCTTCCGTCTGACTCGGAACTGCTTCCTCTATGCAGTGTCCTGGGACAGGAAAGACTCCCAGGTCCTAAATTAAACGGGCTTCTTCACCTCACTCAGAAAGTGAGAGTCAGGAGTAGACGAACAACAATGGGTGGAAGGGAGAGAAGACTGAGAGAAGGAAAGAGAATTATGTATTGCTGAGCCACTGTAAAGGTATTTCTCATAAAAAATGGTTATTTGAACCTGTGGCTAGACTTTGTGCAGTTGTGTTAAGGGTGTGAGATCCTGAGATGCCCCCTAGTGGCCACACTGTAAATAAAGATAAATTTGATTACACAACCACCTTACACATCTTACACCTTTCAACAGAAACATAATTTACAAAAATCTGATACAAAGATGATAAGAAAAAAACATTTTTAAACCTTCTCATTCACAGGGGAAACAGAGACATAAAATATACCAAAACTGACAACTGTTGAATATATACAGTATAATTGATACAGTGAAGGGACTTGTGTGTCTCAATGATGACATAATGCAAGCAGACTAGACCCCCAAACCATTTGCAGAATTCATTGCTGTTTGTCTCCCTGAGCTGAATGAGAGCCACTCTTCATTTCCCAGCATCTACACAGCTTCTTCCTATATGGTACAAATGGCCAAAAACACTCTAAAATTGGGAAAGAGGGCAACGATACTTCAGAAATCTTCAGATATATACAATAACTGACCCACCTTGAACACCAAGGTACATGTGTGAGGATGCCATCTGTGGACTGTAGTTCTACATTCAATACAAACATCCCCAGTAGAATGATCGCTAAATTGCGTAACTTAGGTAATGGCCAGCAGACATGTATGTAGCTAAAGGTCTTTTTGACAAACCACCTTCAGACAGTCAGACTAGGTACCCATTACTCTTCCACTTTTGACACTCAGCACTGGTGCTCCACAAGGCTGTGTGCCGAGTCTCCTGTTCTTCACACACATGACTTGCATTCCAGTCTAGACTGCAAACAATATTATTAAGTTTGCAGTGATACCACAGTGGTAGGGTTGATTAAAATGGACAGGGATGAGTCTTCCTACAGAGAAGATGTCTAGAAATTAACATAATGGTGCTCCAACAATAACCTGGTACTGCTGAACACTCTTAAAATTCAAGAACTGATCATCTGTTTCAGAAGGTAGAGAGAAGACATACTTCCAAGGACCTCATGTAGCCAATCAAACTTACCTCTCTGGTGAAGACGGCATAGAAGCCTTCCTGAGAATACTGAGGAAGGCCAGTTTGTCTAAGCAGCTTCTGCTGTCTTTTTATCGCTGCCCCATAGGAAACATCTTTACTTATAGAATCTCAATGTGCTATGCCAGCTGTTCTGTGGCTGATAGGAGGGCTACATAGAGGGTCAGTAAATCATTCCAGAAAATCATTTAATATACACATGCTTACATTGAAGGACATTTGTACTTCCTGATGTCTCTGCCGGTTGATAAACACCATCTTTTAACACTGCTACCTTCTGGAAGACACTTCAGGTCTTTTAAGACCCGCACCTCTGGATTCCTAAATAGTTTTTAACTCAGTGCCATCAAAATACTGAAGTCTGCTTTGTGGTGATCTTGACTCTCCTAATTCCCTAAAATACATGATGACACAAATGTTCACACACACACACCAATACTGCTTCCATTGTTCTTGTGTTCATGTCCATTGATGGCTACTGTGGGCTACAACTATTGACAATGTGGAATAGTATCATGTGCAATATCGACAAATTTTTGTAAAATTTGATTCTTTATTTCTAGTTGTATTACTGGATCCTTTATCTGTTAGTATTATTTGTCTAATAGCAACCTTAGAGTTGGCATCTTAATTTTGTTATACTGTAGTTTAAATTCAAATATCTACCTTAAGCAGCACAGAAGGAAGTGCTGCCGGAAGGACGTAATCAGCCACCTGGAGTACATCCGGGTGGGAATAAAAGGGGCCACCTTCATACAGTCGGGGAGCTTGAGTTGGGAGTGGGAGCAGGACAAAGCACCCAGGAGGAGACAGAGAGAAAGAAGCCCTTATTGTGGTGATATTAGCTGTGTGCATTGTGTGTGGTGTTCAGGACTGTAAAACCTGTGTTTATCTATGGAAAATAAACGTGTGACTTTTATAAAGATGTGGTTTCCGACTGGTGGTGTCCGGGCAAGTCTCACACTCTCTTATAATTGACTGTGGAAACATAGACGCTGCTGACTGGAGTTTCTGTTTTCTTCTCCTCCAGTATCAACTGGCTGCAGCTCAACAACTAATTAATGGACTGATAGTGCCGGGCTCAATTTATGTTAGTAACTTTCAAACCACTTTGTTTCTTTATGCACTCATTATGTAATAAGTAGGGTCTTTAATTGCATTTTACCTGAGAACTTGTAACCAGGGTCTGCACCTCCTCTCAGGTAAATTCAATTGAATGTTACTTTTGGAAAGGGCCTGCTCTGAATACTATTCCAGACTAAAAGTGTACAGTATACTAATTACCTGTGTTACCCAGCTTCTCCTGGGATCATCGCATTGCAAGACCTCGCTTGTTTATCAAGTTAAAATTTATTATAAATTTTTGCTCGTCTTGCAAAACACTCGCAGACCAAGTTACTCACAATCCAAGGTTTTACTGTATTGTATACAGAAAAGATTTTAGGTACATAGTACAGTACTTCTGATACATCTGACTAACTATAAATGAGGCCCATTGTCTTAATAATTATATCCCAGGTGAATATATCCTCCTGCACTTCAACCCGTGAGTTGGGTGAGACAACTTAGTAAAACACACCCAGCAGCAGTGACGTCTCAACCGTGACTTCAGATAATCTGCGCATTTTTCAGACGCTTCATCATATAGTCAGAAGAGGAAAATAGTTAACTTTCCAAGTGAGCTCATTTCAATTTTGGCACATCGCTGTTAATTTATCTGTTTCTTCATGCTTTAACATTTGCAATAATCTTAGTCAACTGCAATAAGCAAAACCTGTTTATTCTCGTAATGGGAAGGATCAGCATTGAGGCAGCTGAGAGGACTTGTGCAGCTCAAGTTGCTATCCTTCATTATGAATTTGAATCTCGCTTTCAGGACTTTAAGCATCAAACTCATTTTATAATCTTTTAATTTCCTTCAGCTGTTCATATGGACAATGTTTCCGAAGTCCTGCAACTGAAACTGACTGAACTCCTGTGCAATTGCAACCTAAAAATAAGTTTACAAAGTTTCTTTACTTGATTTCTACTGGCACTGCAAGCATTCTACACACATGCCATCATTAATTGGCAGCAACTACAGGGAGTCTTTTCAAAAGTTTAAATTACTGAAACCCTCTACAGTAGTGAACTAAGAGATACAAATGTTAGCAATGAATGAATTGTGAAGACCAGATTCTCAGTTCATATAAGTTTGAGAAGAAACAAGCAGTTTCATGTTTGTGACTACAACAATGTCACAGCAAAATCACTATCTTTTAAAATTATTCTCTTATTGGCATTTGAGAATTGCTCTTAAAAGCGTTTAATTTAAAAATTAAGATTTGTAATTAAACAATATATTGGAGCAACTATCACACATATTAATCATAGACTTCATCTGGGTTCATAGACTCAGTTTAATTTTATATATGGCCTGCAGGAGTCATTATTGACAATTTGGCCCACCAACAAAAAAAGGTTGCAACAGATAACTGCCCACGAGTAAAACATTCATGCATTAGGTTCATGCAACATGGCTTTTACCACTGCAAAAACACTTTTAAAGTTGAAACAGGTAATCAGTGGGAACAATGTGGAATATTAATGGTTTTCATTTGTTTAATTCATTTACTCTATTTCTTTTCATATTTTACATCTTGAACGTGAACCCCCCCCTTTTAAAGTCTGTAGATACAAACTTTTGGAGAAAGTTGAGTGTTGATGCATTCCTGTTGAAAGTAAGCAGAGGAGCATCTAAATGATTTCAGAGCTCGATGGTGGGGGTGTCCTTTTAAAATATGTACATGTGAATGTATGTTACAATGGACAACTGGTGGGGGACCTGTTGAGTTTAAACTGACCCCATGGCTCCTGGCTGATCTTGGATGCAAGGACACTATTTCTGCCTCTTCTTCTTTTTCGTTCAATTTTTGCTTCTTATGAAGCATAACCTGTGCTCACAGTCACAGGGGATGTACAAGCCAGTGTCTTTCTTCATGCTGTTCCCAAGCCCGGATGAATGGGGAGGGCTATGTCAGGAAGGGCATCCTGTGTAAAATTCTCCCAGATTGTGCGGACAACAATGCAGATTTCCATACCGGATTTGTTGAGGCCTGGGTTAACAACGGCCTCCATCAGTACTGTTAGCCAATAGGGTGCTGGCGGAAATTGGGCTAGTGTTGGCTGAAGAAGGAGAAGAAAACGGGACAGACAACACAATACAATGTATTTTTTTATAGCCCAAAATCACACAAGAAGTGCCGCAATGGGCTTTAACAGGCCCTGCCTCTTGACAGCCCTCCAGCCTTGACTCTCTAAGAAGACAAGGAAAAACTCCCAAAAAAAAACCCTTGTACGGAAAAACTGGAAGAAACCTTGGGAAAGGCAGATCAAAAAGAGACCCCTTTCCAGGTAGGTTGGGCGTGCAGTGGGTGCCAAAAAGAGGGGGGTCAATACAATACAATACACAGAACAGAACAAATCCTCAATACAGTATAAAAATAAAAATTTTACAAGTACGGAGCAGAATTTAACAGTAGATGATATCACATATGATTTGGATTTGTTTAGAGTCCTGGAGACCTCAGCCATCAAGCTGCCTCCCCCTATTGGCCATTCCACAGCTGGGACAGCGCTGGGCCAGCCAATCCGATGAAAGGACCCCTCTACCCCACGATTCCTGCGATCCTTCATCAGGGATGACTTTACCTTAGGCAGGCAAAACAACTTGGCAGGTGGGCTGTGGCACCAAGTGCCACATTTGAGTACCGAGAAGAGAAACAGAATAGGTGAGGGTTAGTAACAAATTATAACTATCATGTTACTTATGTTTTAGTGCTAATGACTAACAACAGAGATGCAGTCTGTACAGTTAATCAGCAGCTCTAGTCAGGGTATGCTAAACTGAAGTAGTGAGTCTTCAGCCGGGATTTAAAAGTTGAGACCTAAGGGGCATCTCTTATAGTAGCAGGCAGACCATTCCACAGTTTAGGGGCCCTGTAACTAAAAGCTCAACCTCCCATTGTTATTTTATTAATCCTTGGAATCATAAAGCAGACCAGCATCTTGAGATTTTAATGTGCGCTCTGGTTTGTAAGTCATGATAAATTCAGACAAGTAAGCCGGACCTTGGCCATTTAAGGCTTTATATGTTAAAAGAAGGATTTTGAAATCTGCCCTAAACTTAACCGGGAGCCAGTGTAAGGATTTAAGAACTGGAGTTATGTGTTCGTATTTTCTTGTTCTTGTAATAATTCTTGCAGCAGCATTTTGGATTAACTGGAGGCTGTATAAAGAACAGTTTGAACATCCAGTGAACACCGCATTGCAGTAGTCAATCTTACTATAAATAAATACATGAATTAATTTCTCAGAATCCTGTTTATTTAGAAAGCACCTTAATTTCACATTTTTAAGATGGAAGAAACATGATTTGGACAACTTTGTAATATGCGCTTTAAATGACATGCTAGAGTCAAAGATAACTCCTAGATTACGGGCTGATTCAGTAAAATTAATGGGGATTCCAACTGAGTTAAATGATGACAAAATATTGTTATGATCAGCATCATTCCCTCCAACAATTAACATCTCTGTTTTATCTGTGTTTAAAGACAAATAGTTCTCATTCATCCACTCCTTTAATTCACTAACACAATTAATTAAAGACAACATTGGAGAATCTTCATTTGATCTAAATGAAAGGTATAACTGGGTGTCATCTGCATACGAGTGAAAATTAACATTATGTTTCCTAATTAGAGACCCCAGTGAGACATGTCCAAGGGCAGGAGGAGAGGAGGAAGGTAAAGAGAGTGGAAGTGAGGGTAGGAGCTTTGAATGTTGGCAGTATGACCGGTAAGGGGAGAGAGTTAGCTGATGTGATGGAAAGAAGGAAGGTTGCTATATTGTGCTTGCAACAGACTAAATGGAAGGGGAGTAAGGCCAGGTGGATCTGAGGTGGATTCAAATTGTTCTATCATGGTGTGGATGGGAGGAGAAATGGGGTAGGGGTTATCCTGAAGGAACAGTATGTCAAGAGTGTTTTGGTGGTGAAAACTGTGTCAGTCAGAGTAGCTGGAAATTGGAGGTGTGATGATGAATGTTGTTAGTGCATATGCCCCGCAAGTTGTGTGTGCGATGGATGAGAAAAAAGATTTCTGGAGTGAGTTGGATGAAGTGGGGAGAGAGAGAGAGAGAGAGTGGTGATTGGAGAAGATTTTAATGGACCTGTTCTTGAAAGGAACAGAGGAGATGAGAAGGTGACGGGTAGGTATGGTGTCAAGGAGAGGAATGTAGGAGGTCAGATGGTTGTGAATTTTGCAAAAAGGATGGATATGGCTGTGGTGAATACATATTTTCAGAAGAGGGAGGAACACAGGGTGACGTGCAAGAGTGGAGGAAGATGCACACAGGTAGATTACATCCTATGTAGAAGAGTCAATCTGAAGGAGAGTTAAGGCTGCAAAGTGATGGCAAGGGAAGCGTAGTTAGGCAGCATAGGAAGGTGGTCTAGGGACCGAGCTGGGAAAGATGTGCAGCAGGTTAGGGAGATAAAGGATACAGATGAAAATATACTCACAAGCGAGGAGAGTGTGTTGAGTAGATGGAAAGAGAGGCTGATGAATGAAGAGAATGAGAGAGAAAGAAGGTTGGATGATGTTGAAATAGTGAATCAGGAAGTGCAAAGGATTAGCAAGGAAGAAGTAAGGACAGCTATGAAGAGGATGAGAAATGGAAAGGCCATTGGTCGAGATGACATACCTATGGAAGCATGGAGGTGTTTAGGAGAGATGGTAGTGGAATTTTCAACCACATTGTTTAATGGAATCTTGGAAAGTGAGAGGATGTTGAGGACTGGAGAAGTAGTGTACTGGTGCCGATTTTCAAGAAAAAAATGAATATGTAGAGCTGTAGTAACTACAGGGGGATAAAATTTATGAGCCACAGCATGACATTATGGGAAAGAGTAATGGAAGCTAGGTTAAGAAGTGAGGTGATGATTAGTGAACAGCAGGATGGTTTCATGCCAGGAAAGAGCACCACAGATGCGATGTTTGCTCTGAGAAGGAGTTGCATTGTGTCTTTGTGGACCTGGAGAAAGCATATTACAGGGTCCCTCTATAGGAGTTGTGGTATTGTACGAAGAAGTCAGGAGTGGCAGTGAAGTATGTAAGAGTTGTACAGGATATGTACAAGGGAAGTGTGACAGTGGTAAGGTCTGCGGTAGGAGTGACAGATGCATTCAAGATGGAGGTGGGATTACATCAGGGACTGCCTCTGAGCCCTTTTTTATTTACAATGGTGATGGACAGGTTGTCAGACGAGTGCAGGCAGGGTGGAGAGGAGTGCTAGGAGTGATTTATGACAGACGGGTATCAGCAAGAGTGAAAGGGAAGGTCTACAGGATGGTAGTGAGACCAGCTATATTATATGGGTTGGAGACAGTGGCACTGACCAGAAAGCAGGAGACAGAGCTGGAGGAGTTAAAGAAGTTAAGATTTGCACTGGGTGTGACAAGGATGGAAAGGATTAGAAATGAGTACATTAGAGGGTCAGCTCACATTGGACGGTTGGGAGATAAAGTCAGAGAGGCGAGATTGCATTGGTTTGGACATGTGCAGAGGAGAGATGCTGGGCATATTGGGAAAAGAAAGCTAAGGATGGAGCTGCCAGGTAAGAGGAAAAGAGGAAGGTCTAAAAGAAGTTTTATGGATGTGGTGAAAGAGGACATGCAGGTGGTGAGTGTGACAGAGGACAGGAAGATATGGAAAAAAGATGATCTGCTATGGCGACCCCTAACAGAAGCAGCCAAAGGAAGAAGAAGAAGCGAAGCATAACCTGCGCTCACAGCCACAATGCCTGGCACTGGCACGCAAGGTTTATACTATACTAAGTATTGATCTTTGCATCTTCTTTGAGCTTCTGCTGAATGTTCTTCCATTTCACACCTGACTGTACACACCAAATGTACTGAATTGTGTTATAAACAATTTAATGTCTTCTGATGAAGGAAATGCTACTTACTATGTTTTACATTTCAGTGCAGGATTTTATGCCATTGTCCACTCTATTCAGTTAAAAAGGCTTGAAAATTAAGCTGGGCTGTCAAGCACTGTCCTCACATGGTTTACTTCATACCTTATCAAACCAATTTCAGCACCTACAGAAATGTGATGACAGTACTCAATCATTACATTACAACAGGGGTTGGCAACCTTTCAGCGGTGTTGTGCCGAACCTATGTTACAATGTTATCCCGCATGCCGACATAATTCTACCAATTTTGTTATACAGTATATAGTATCAAAATTGGTCCAGTTATAATGGGCATTCTTTTGAAGCTCATTATAACAGTATCTTATATTATTGATTAATAAAGTATCTATCTATCTATCTATCTATTGGTCTTATTGGAATATATTGGTATTATTTTAAAATACACAGGATCACATGTGAAAAGAATGTTTTGTCAAATTTTATTTTTCAACATATTTATTAAAAATTATATTCTAAATTATAAATTACAATTTTTTAAAATACAAAATGCATAGTTTGAATAAGAAAAAATTATCAAGAATTCTAATATGATTAATCATTCTTTATTATTAATCAGAGCTATTAATCCATTAATGCAAAGCAACTGTCTAATTACCGTATATACTCATGTTTAAGTTCTCCCACAGATAAGTCGGGACTTGATTTCACCTTATAATTTCTGGTATTTTATGTCGTCGTAGAAGTCGAATGCGGAAAACTCACACTATTGATCCAAAAGATTATGCTATGCTAACACCCGCCTGAGAGAGTAACCACGGAGCACACTTCCTTTTTTTTTCTATGTATTGTGCCTACGTGACCACATGGTAATACCCGAACTATTCTGAAGCGATGTTTGCACTGTTTTGTGTTTTTTGTATGTCACACCCTCATACACCTTTATCGTAAGAGCATCCCTTATCTACAATGGAGCGTTCGATCAGAAGAAAATATGAAGCTGGTTTTAAATTAAAAGTCATTGAAGTGGCAAAAGAAATTGGTAACTGGGCTGCTACAACAAAATTCGATGTGTCTGAGAAACTGTTGTGAGATTGGAGAAAGCAAGAAGATGTTAAAAAAAAAATTAAGTGTAGTATTTTTGAGTCGGGGTCTGATTTTATGATCGATTTTTCGGGTTTCAAGACCCAACTTATAAGCGAGTATATACGATACATTCAGTGGCTTTATTTTTGGTTCCAATTATTTGACTAAAATAAGTAGTTTGTTTCTTAAAGCCAGAAACAGCCCTTTTTACAGCTTCTCTTTTCTCATCAGAGTTTTTAAACGTGGACTGATGTTTAGTTTGATAATGTCTTTGTACACTTGACGTACAACACACAACACTTTCACAGCATAACACACACACAGCACGATACTTTTGTTGGACGAATGAATATGAATTCGTACAAGAGTCTTGAAAAGAGCAAACATCAAGTTTTTGTCTTTTATGAGTCATTTTAGGGCAGTATATTACTTACAAATAACAAGAGGTTTGTTTTAACGTACCACAAACACATGGTTTCCCTTTACAGTTGAGTCACATGCACAAAACGTAGGTGGGGGCGCGGAGCATAAACACATGCACTGTGATTAAAATATAATAATGAGGTTTGTTTTACAGTCATATGAAAAAGTTTGGGAACCCCTCTTAATTCTTTGGATTTGTATTTATCATTGGCTGAGCTTTCAAAGTAGCAACTTCCTTTTAATATATGACATGCCTTATGGAAACAGTAGTATTTCAGCAGTGACATTAAGTTTATTGGATTAACAGAAAATATGCAATATGCATCATAACAAAATTAGACAGGTGCATAAATTTGGGCACCCCAACAGAGATATTCCATCAATACTTAGTTGAGCCTCCTTCTGCAAATATAACAGCCTCTGGATGCCTCCTATAGCCTTTGATGAGTGTCTGGATTCTGGATGGATGTATTTCTTCTCCATTCTTCCATACAAAATCTTTCCAGTTCATTTAAATTTGATGGCTGCCGAGCATGGACAGCCTGCTTCAAATCATCTCATAGATTTTCGATGATATTCAAGCTATTCCAGAACACTGTGCTTCTCCCTCTGCATGAATGCCTTTGTAGATTTAGACTGTGTTTTGGGTCATTGTCTTGTTGGAATATCCAACCCCTGCGTAACTTCAACTTTGTGACTGATGCGTGAACATTATCCTGAAGAATTTGTTGATACTGGGTTGAATTCATCTGACCCTCTACTTTAATAACAAGGACCCCAGTCCCTGAACTGGCCACACAGCCCCACAGCATGATGGAAACTCCACCAAATTTGACAGTAGGTAGCAGGTGTTTTTCTTGGAATGCAGTGTTCTTCTTTCGCCATACAAAGTGCTTTTTGTTCTGACCAAATAACTCAATTTTTGTCTCATCAGTCCAAAGCACTTTGTTCCGAAATGAATCTGGTTTGTCTAAATGAGCATTTGCATACAACAAGCGACTCAGTTTATGGTGAAAGTGCAGAAAGGGCTTCTTTCTCATCACCCTGCCATACAGATGTTCTTTGTGCAAAATGCGCTGAATTGTAGAATGATGTACAGATACACCATCTGCAGCAAGATGTTCTTGCAGGTCTTTGGAGGTGATCTGTGGGTTGTCTGTTACCTTTCCCACAATCCTGCCCATATGCCGCTCCTGTATTTTTCTTGGCCTGCCAGACCTGCTGAGGTTAACAGCAACTGTGCCTGTGGCCTTCCATTTCCCGATTACATTCCTTACAGTTGAAACCGACAGTTTAAACCTCTGAGATAGCTTTTTGTAGCCTTCCCCTAAACCATGAGACTGAACAATCTTTGTTTTCAAATCTTTTGAGAGTTGCTTTGAGGATCCCATGATGTCACTTTTCAGAGGAGAGTCAAAGGGAAGCACAACTTGTAATTGACCACCTTAAATACCTTTATATCTCATGATTGGACTCACCTGTCTATGAAGTTCAAGACTCAACAAGCTCATCCAACCAATTTGGTGTTGCAAGTAATCAGCATTGAGTAGTTACATGCATTCAAATCAGCAAAATTACAAGGGGGCCCAGATTTTTGCACAGCCAGTTTTTCACATTTAATTTAATTTCATACAACTAAATACTGCTTCACTAAAAATCTTTGTTCGGAAAACACCCCAGTACTCAGATGTTCCTAGGAAATGAAAGACATACCACTGTTATCTTTTTTGTTGAAAGTAAGTTTATAAAAACTTACTGTAACCTTCCCCTTTACCTAAAACATGTAACTAGCACTCAACAGTTTGTAATCACCCAGAAATATTCACATTTTCCATGGAAATTGTTCTTTTTTTTTCCTTTTAAAAACATTGGAGAAACTTTTGACAAGATCAGCCCATTCAGCCCAACAAAGCTCGCCAATCCTAATCCACCTGATTCCACCAAAACAACATTAAGCCAAGTTTTTAATGTCAGTAGAGTGCTACTGTCTACCACATTGCCTGGTAACGTATTCCATTACATTCTGAAGTTACATACAGGGTGGACAAAATAATAACGCCACCATGCCAAAGCAGGTTTAACTCTGAACTAACTACAGTAATCCCTCGCTACTTCGCGGTTCACTTTTCGCGGATTCTATATGTAAGCATATCTAAATATATAACGCAGATTTTTCGCTGCTTTGTGGGTTTCTGCGGACAATGGGTCTTTTTACTTCTGGTATTTGCTTTTTCATTTGGTTTGCCCAATTGATTTCATACAAGAGATGCTATTGGCGGATGGCTGAGAAGCTACCCAATCAGAGCACGCAGTTAAGTTCCTGTGTGCTGCTGATTGGCTCAGCGACGGAGTGCTGCATTAACCAGGAAGTCTCATCTCACTCATTCAGCATTAACGTGCTCCTGCTACTGCTTCAGGGGCCGTGTCCAAGCGCCAACAGAAGATGCAAATGATTGCAGAAAAGGTTAAAGTTTTGGATATGTTGAAGGAAGGGAACAGCTACACTGCTGCAGGCATCAATGAGTCCACGATTCTTTTTATTTAAAAAGGAGGAAAAGCATATAAGATCTACGGCCGCAGTGTCCTTTAACCAGGGCGCAAAACGAGTTGCAAGTGGACGTGATAAGGCAGTAGTCTGGATGGAATCTGCTTTAGGAATCTTTGCAACAAGGTCGACGACGTCATGACCGCCTACAAGCTGCTACGTGTACTTCGCTATACAGTAAGTGTAAACTTATCTACCGATTTCATATTGCTTAGCAGTTGTCCCTGTTATTAATAAAGGGGTTGTAAACAATACAGGGAGGGTTTAAAAACGTCCAAATACACGTTAAATAATTAAATAAATATAGTGTCCCTACTTCGCGGAAATTCAGTTATCGCGGTCGGCCTTGGAACTTATCTCCCGCGATAAGTGAGGGATTACTGTAAATCAGAATTAACAATGAGTTATATTATGTTGGTTAACAATTACCAGTAAATTACTTACTATAAAAAAATCCTGCCAGTTAGGACTTTAATATGTGAGTAACCTGAGGCACTTAACATAGTTCCACTGAGACCAACTAATTGTTAATGTGGGGTACAACTTGGGTATTCACAAAAAGAGGACAAAATGTGCATATGCAACTTTCCATACAAAAGTCAGGATTTAGAAAAGAAAACCTGACAGGAGAACTTGTATTATCTGTTCATGGCATACTGATCTGTTCACAGCATTTCAGAGGAACTGGGAATTGAGGACACCCTTGATCAAGCAGGGAAATGTAGGACTCCATTTTAGTTCCTTATAAAGAGGGCTAATGCTAGGCATTTGCAACAAAATTTTTTATTGGCACTTTATATTGGCTACCTATCGTCACATCTCAGGGAAGCGGCTGATGAATATGTCGGCCATGCTTCAGCTCCATCATGCCTGCTGTGCTGGAAGCCTTTAACCAATTGAGCAGGCACTAAATTAAGTTTCTGTAAGGTGTGTTGTGTCAGGAGTCAGCATTCACATGGACCCCTAGTAGTTCATAATCAAGAAGGGCACAGCAGGGAGTGAGAGTGCAGTGCAGAAGTGCATGTTTATTAACACCAAATTCAAATAATAAAGAGTGGTGAAGCTATAAATAACCACAGTAAAAAGCAATGCATTTGTGGAGTTTAAGAATGAACAAGAAATAGTTTAAAATCCCATTAAAAAACTCTCAAAGACTTCAGGTTGGGCTCCTCAGGAATTCTATCGCAGCTCTCTTTTTCTCCCCAGCTCACCCAAGTCAGTCATCCCAGCTGGCAGTGACTCTGACAACTGCGGTCACCAACACCCAACCTCTGACCCAATTGCCTCCTTTGGCATTGGCCAAGACACATGTAGCCAGCTCTGTCTTCCCATACACTCTAACACCATTCCTGGATCCCCAGGAGGATCAATCCAAGTCCTCGCTTCAACTCCACTTTTCAAGAGGGACACCCCTCACAGCGGCATAACTGCACTCCCTTACAGGGGTCCAACCACTCTGCCTCCTCCGTGCTTACTTGGACTTGGAAATTTTGCGTTACCATTTCTGTTCTGACTGAACTCCAACCATTTCTTCCCCATAATACCACTCGGACTCTCCTTTTCAAACTGTCGGCACCCTAAATGCCAATGAGGCATTCAGCCGAAACCATCTGCATCTGCATGAGAATGCATGAACTGCCGATTACCTCACCCACACCCCAGAAACACTCTGCCACAAGACCGCACATCCACATGCCGCCCCCTGAGCTTAACCGCACTGTTTTTTGTAAAAATTTGCCCTGCCACTGACCTCACGTCATGACGTGTTGGTGCACATACAGTACATAAAACATAACATAAAAAGACAATTTTCTGCAGGTTCCAGTCTTCCTAATGTAATTGGAACAACTGAATACACTCTGTCTGTCTGTGTGTGTTTGTCCGCTTTTCACAAAAGAACTACAGTGGACCCTTGACTTACGAACTCAATTCGTTCGTGAGGGCCGGTTGTAACTCAAGTTGGTTGTAAGTCAAGACTATTTTTTCCCATAAGAAATAATGGAAATGCCCTTAATGCGTTCCGAACCGCCCACAGCAACACAACTTTTTTTAATAAAAAAGGGTTGTATAATTTGCATAATTTACCAAAAACACCAATAATTGTTCTAATGTACTAACCAAAAAGTTATAAAAAGTGCCTAGCCTACCAGACACAACAATTTCATACTGTACTCACCATTTAAATTGACATCTTTGGCTTGCAGGAAGGAAGGAGGAGAATGAAATGGAAGGAGGTTATTGTTTGGAAGGAGCCTCCTTATACAAATCTTTTCTTTGTAAAATTGTCAAGATGGTGGATTTCGACATGCTGTACATATTAGCGAGATCGGTCACACGAACGCCACTCTCATATTTCCACATATTTCTTTGTTTTGATTGTGATCACTTTCTTTACCTTTGTTACTTTCTCTTCCTTCCTTAGCAATTATCGAAATAAATTATATAAATCACTGCACTGACCGAAATTACGTCCACAAACATATGTATCTGGGCTCCGACTGACGGTTACAAACGCTCTCGGCTGTTTGTTTACAATCGCACAAGCGGATACACATGACCGCATTCAGGTCGTAACGCAAGATGTTGGTCGTAATTCAAAACAAAAATTTTGGTCGTAAACCAAGTTGTTCGCATGTCAGGCCGGTCGTATATCAAGGGTCAACTGTACTTGGATTTAGATCTGGTTTTTTTTTCTAGAATTTGCTTGAACATTCTAGTTGATTATGCGACTTCTCTCATCGTGCTAATTATCATAGTTTGCTTGTTGCACAGATTTATTTGTGTGAATCGGAGACAGATGCAGTGGGCCAAGACGTGCCAGCCTCGGGGTGTGTACCTTACTGCCACTTAGCTAGCGAATGAGAAAACTACTTAACGGATTTAGATCAGGTTTTTTTCTATAATTTGTTTGAACATTCCAGTTGATTTTGCGACTTCTCTCATTGCGCTAAGTATCATATTTCGCTTGTGGTACCGATTTATTTGCACAAATCCGAGAGAGCGGCTGCGGGCCGAATGGAGGGGAGCAGGGCCCTCTTCACTCACGCCCCAATCTCCATTCGAATCGGTGTACCTCTTGCCACGTTTTGGAACATACCTTGCCTCCACTTAGCTGGTGATACCTGTCTGTTTACTGATTTTTAAACTTTGTCCTGTTTCACTACTACGCGGGGACAGGCTAGTAATTTAATAAAGGCATCTCACGTGAATGAAACTGCTTTTGTTAACCATAAGCAATTACATTGCATTAACACACAAGTCATGTACGATGCCAAGATGAGACTGACAAACATGGCTCGGCTGCTTGGGTGAACCCATGATTCATTTATTCTGAGGCAAAGTAGCTGTGGCAGATGACTTGCTGATGGTGCTGTATGGGATGGCTGCCTTGTGAAAATGTAACTGGCTGAACCCTCTTTTTTTTGTACTCTTCATTGTAATAGCAATCATGTTGTTCTGCCCCACATCTTGTTAGCTGTTATTTGTTGAGCTGTGCTCCCCCTTCATCTTGTCATTTATTAACACACCAGTCAGTCACGTCCCACACACACAGTGGTGCTATAAAAGTCTATGAAACTCACGTAAAGCACGTAGGTCCTAAAGTAATCATTCGAATATAACACACCCCACGTGTCTCACGTAGGCACCCCTTCAGCTCTTGTTTCGGTCAAGTCCGAAGTGTATCTTTTGGGTATATAAACCCCTGGGTCTGGTTAGTTGTGGTACGCAGCAATTTGAACCTCTAAGTACGCGCTTCTCTTTGTCTTGATCCAACCGTGGAAATCACTCGCCTTGTAAGCGTCTTTTAAAGCTTTATTGTTTAATGTACACTGTCTGCTATGTACTGCTTTGTAAGTCATTCTTTATTGTCTTTGGTTGTACACCTGTATATACCTGTATGTTTCTTTTGTATATATTTCAGTTTACAACGAGGTACGTCCAGTAAAAGCCTTCAAGAAAGCTCACCCCTTGTCGTTTTTATGTGGATGTGCTGAGTTGTTTAAGCTCTCTGTGGCCGCGTTGCATGGACAGCGCGGAGTGAAACATGTCATTATGAAATGTTCAAGTACTATGATACTGCAGACAACCGGCTTACACCTCATATTTCAGATGATATAATGGTGGCCGGGTTTCATCTGACCGAGTAAAAAAAGGAGGACTGGAGATTTTTGTGAATGTACAGTGATGAAAAAGGGAATACAGTATAATTAAAACTAAATTCACCCAAGTCATGGCTAGGGAGAGTAAATTACATCAACCTAGCTGACTCAGCAAGAGAAACTATTCACTCTGTACCAACGTCATTTTTATGAATTATTCTTAGTACTGGTAACTTCGAAGAAGGTGTAAGAGCCTTAAAAAGTTAATGTTTAATGTAAAATTCATATACGTGCTGGCTTAATTTTTATGGAATGTCAGTTTCTCATTGTTACTTAGAATATGGTATAGCCTTTTACCCCCTGTAAGTTACCACAAAATAGAACTTTCTGAGCTATATCTGTAAAACAGCGTGCTAATTAAGTTAGTAAACTGTCTCACTGCTAGCATGGACTGTTTTACACAAGTTTGCATTTAGTAGATTGGCATACAGTTTTCTGACCGTGCTTACAGTACAAGCTTAACAACTGTATGACCAAGCTAGAAGAAATGAAACAAGATATATAAACCTTAAACAGAACTTTTCTTAAAGAACAACTTTTCTTTAATATCAAATTATTCTCTGTTGTGTGAATTGTTTTGCCTTAAATTTTTACTAAAACTTTTAAAATGGAGATATTTGGACTGTGGAATTATTTGAACATGCATCACTTTACTGCCAGAACTACCCTATGAAGCAAACTGTTGAATTGAAAGCTGCATAACTTTGGTGATTTGGGACAAATGCAGCTACAGGAGGAGTCAAGGCCTGTTGCTTTGGTAGACACTGCTGGTCCAATCTCAACAGTACAGACCTCCTGTTACTGCCACCTAGAAGCCTGTGTTGTAAGTAGCAGCTCTCTGTAATCCAAGCCAGATGTTTTTATGTGTGATTGTGGGGAGCTGTTCTTTGTTTTTACCTTCTGTAAAATTTTAATTTCCCTGCGGGGACAAATAAAGTGTAATCTATTACCCTCTCAGACACCATCCCTAGAGAAATGCCACTTTAATTCTGTGTGAAGCACATCCCAGGACGGGTGGCAGTGTCTGGACGAGTTCACTGCTCTACCAGCCAGTCAGTGGTGAAGCTCGAGTTCGTGCCGCTTGGGGCATTGTGTTGCTTCAATTTGCTGCCCTCCAACATATCTGAATATGTTAACCTATTTAAATAGAAAATTAAAATGACAAAGAGAAAAAGTAAGATAAATTTTGCATAGATTTACTCACATATATTGAAACAGCAATATTTTTTCACATATAATCCATATTACTAACCGAGAATGCTAAACCGGATGATGGACGCAGGCACATCCGGCAATGGGCCGTAGCTGCAAAAAGACGTACTGCGCAGGCGCAAAAAGAGTCCGCGAGAGTCGGCTGAGGAGCCGAGAAAGGCGGACAAAAGAGGGCGAGAGAGGCGGATGAGGGGCCGCGAGAGGCGGACAAGACCACAGAAAAAAGGAGTGAGCACAGGAAGAATGGAGAAATGAGGAAACGCAGGCAAAGCACGAAACACATTGCACACGAGACTAGACCCAAAAAAAAAAAAAGAGGCTCGCGCACAACAGCAAGGCACCCCCCCCCCCCCCCCCCCCCCCACAGGCACCGGACGGGACACACACCAAGAGGGGGATTCAACAAGCCCATGGAACACAAAACCACCCCACAGACCCTACAAGCAAGGGACGGGACACACACAAAGAGGGGGATTCAACAAGACACAGGAACACAAAAAGAAAGAAGACGCTCGCGCGACAACAATCCTCAACCACCCCCCCCCCCACACAGACACACACATCCATAAGAAGTGACACCCAAAGCCACATATTCTAAGGTGAACATCAACACCTTCAAACTAGACAGCATAGGTGTCAGCATTGGTGGATCTCCTTACAATAAAGCACTATTAACCGTTCAACTGCAGAAAAGGAAACATATTAACAGTGACTGCGATCCTCCTTATTACTTATCCATATTTCACATGCTGAGAAAGAAACAAGTCATGAATACACGGTCACGGGTACAAAACGAAAAGGAAAGGATAACAGGAACAAACACACGAACACGAAAGAAACAACAAAATAGACGGCTATGCAGCATAGGTGGATCTCATTACAATAAGGCACTATTAACCGTTCAACCGCAGAAAAGGCTCCATATTAACAGTGAGTGCAATACTCCTTATTACTTATCCATATTTCTAAAAGAAAAAATGACTCGACTCTAAAAACGCAAAGCTCAACTAAAGCTTCTAACTAACGATGTACCTAAAAGTAAAAACTTTATGAACTGCATTACATCCTACAATAGTTCATTTAATATGCACAAATCTACATCCTAGATCCACATGACGCAAACTATCAATCAAAGTGCTGCATCGCAACAGGCATGGATTCAAAACGAAACACCTCCCGTCTCAGACATACGTTAATGGCAGCGAAGGCTACAACGGGCTTCTCACACAGCACAGGCAAATCGATTACAGCTCCAAAACAACACGTCCCAAATACTACACAAGCAACAACGCGCCTCTCAAACGGCACAAGCAAAACATACACCAGGAAAATTCATTCGGATTAATGAATGTCATTTGCAATTATTGTCATTCAGTTCACTTCCCTGAAGAAACAACTGGCAATACAAGTTATACATTTACACGTTGTTGTCAAAAGGGTCAAATTAGACTGCCTTCTTTACATTCATATACTGAATATCTACAGAAGCTTATAACTGACGATGTACCTGAAAGTGAAATCTTTATCAACTACATTAGATCCTACAAATCGGTATCCACTATGAACATTAACGGTGGCACTGCACGTGACATCCGTCTTGAAAAAATGTTGTTTATTGATGAATGTTCAATGGCATGAACAAACGTTTATGAATAATAATATTCGATTTGGAGGAAAGGTACTTTTATGAGGAGGAGATTTTAGACAGTGATTAGCTATTCTTCCAGATGCCATGCACTCAGCTATTGTTCAGTGCACCTTAAAATACGCAGACAATTGGCATTGCTTTCAAAAGATACAGTTAGTAAAAAAGATACGATGTCCAGAACCAGATCATAACAATTGCTTATTACAACTGAGAGATGGTACACTCACCAATACAGATGGACTTCAGCCACATATTATTACAATTCCTCAAGCCTTTATCTGCGAGGACTTAGTTACAGAGACATTTGGAACAGCAATCTCATTAGACCAAATGCCCCTTTTAACACAACGCACTATATTATGTCCAAAAAATATTAATGTGGAAAACATAAATACCCAAGTCATTCCATTACTTCCTGGAAAGACACAACTCTTTCTAAGCTCTGACAAACTTGACTCTGATCACAACAATAACCATCTTAAATGACCTTACAAGTTCTGAGCTGGAATTACCTTTTACACTTAAGCGGCGTGTACAAAGAAATTTTCAAATAAACCTTTACACTGTGCCACACACTTTATTGTTTGCTTTCTATTTGCATCATCTACACCGTCACACTATTCTATATCTCATTCATACATCACGCTCTTTGTCATTCCCAACACCAGGGGTTGGCGAGCGAAGCGGGCAGGGGGCGGAGCCCCCTAGTTATTTATAAGCATCAACTAGACAAGAATATAGTATAGACGCACTGATAAGCCGTGTCCTAATTATTACTTTAATATAATTACGCAGCAAAAATGAGAACCAGTGTAGTGTACAAGTGATAGGTGGGGATGTTTTCTGCACAGAGTAAGAACGTATTTGGATTGATAACGAAACAAAATTATAAATTAGTCGTTTATCATCCTAGAAATTATTATCGTTGTAATGTTTATGTTTATTTTTGTTATTGCCTCAACTGCTGTGTCTGATGCCGTCACAGAAGGACATTCTGAAAATTATTTTTGAAGCATTTGTGGATAAAAATCAGAGAATTTTACTGTTTTCATTCAAGAGTGATTATTTTTCTAAACCCTGCTGCTTACACACAAATTTTACTGAGCCTTTAGGCCAATAATGCCGCCCAGGGCAGACTGGGGCAGCCAGTGATGGTCTGCAGCATTGTGACTGTATACAGTATATATGAGGTTGATTAGCATAGTACATGTATGGATGTTTCAGGGTGGCAACCTGACAGTGCGTTCACGTACACACATTTACAAGATGACCGGGAATTATAAAAGGTCAATTCTGTAGAAAAGTACGTATGCCAGGTTTTATAAATCTGTATACGCATGTACCTGTTTCTTTACCATACGCATATTTTCACACTTACATCTATGCAAACAAACTTTTACAAATGAGACCCCGGTGGCTCCAAACTTCCATTTCATAAATACGGAGGCCACTGTGCTCCTGGGCACACTCAAAACTTAAAAATGTTTTTATCCTCTTGCTTTGATCTATGCCTCACCACAATTTAACTGCAGAGGTCTACAAGGGCAGTGGTTCCCAAAGTGGGGGTCGCGAGACATTGGGGGGGGGGGCGTCGCGAGATGATTTCCAAGAAATCAAATATTTTTTAAAACTTTTTAGAAATTAATTTAATTTTTTAGAAATAACATTTTATCCATAACTAACAAAAGATAAAAACTAGTAGTTAATAGTTACATTTAAAAAAAACATGCAAATTAAAAAGCCATCAGACTGTCTTGGAGCGAGTGCGTCGGTGTGTCTACAGACGGTGCTGGAGCGATGCTGGGGAAAAAGAAAGGTCTTAAAGCAAGAGTCTTCTTACAAGTGGCGCCTCACGTAAAATTCACGCATTGTATTATACACAGAGAAGCTCTTGCGAGCAAAACACTTGACCCAGAACTTAAACGTGTTCTTGAGACTCCGATAAAAATGGTCAACAATATAAAAGCGCATCCACTCAATATCAGACTGTTTGCCACTCTCTGTAACGAACTGGGATCGGAGCATGAGTGCTTGCTTTTCCATACAGAAGTCAGGTGGCTTTCGCGAGGGAATGTGCTCTGCCGCCGGTTTGAGCTGCGGGACGAAGTGCGCTTATTTCTGATGGAGCATGGGTCCCAGCTCGCTGATCACCTCACTGATCCTGACTGGTTAACAAGGCTAGCGTATTTGGCTTGCATATTTGAAAAACTGAATGGACTTAATATGTCATTTCAAGGTGAGAACACACACATAATTTCGCTAAATGATAAAATCCACGCATTCAAGAGAAAACTTGAGCGCTGGACTGAGCGAGTTGAAATAGGAAGGATTGATATGTTTTCTGAGCTGGATGAAAAAAGTTATATGGTTGTTAGAGCGTTATGTTCTTTTTTGTTGTCATGCTCTTGTTTGGATAAGATATTTTGTTGAAATTAAGCAAATGAGTAAATTACTATTAAAAAAATTATATGGTTGTTAGACCATTGTGTTCTTTCGTGTTGTCATTCTCATGTTTGGATAGGCCTATTGGCGCATGTGCACCGTTGCGCGCAACATTTGTACATTTTAACCACTTCCGAGGATAGTGGGGGTCACGAGTCACTGGCACGGTTATTTTGGGGGTCGTGAGCGGAAAAGTTTGGGAACCCCTGTACAAGGGGGTCCTTTGGGGCATGGTTTTTGTTCTGCCATTTTATACACCTTTTTTTTGTAGTATGCACATTTTCACACTTGAATACATGCAGAGTTTTATAAATAAATCCTCTGGTCACAAAAACCATAAAATTATTCCACATGCCAAAGGGCGAAAATAATACCAGAATATGCCAAACGAAGACAAAATGCATCTGTAATGAGAAACGGTGGTCGAGGGTGAAAATTCGCCAACAGAAATTTACAGGTCACTTCACCGGATAGTTTTTAAATGAATCCGCACTTCTGTGAACGAGTCCCATCTAACAATACGCGTTGTTTGCTTCACTTATGGCAGGGTTGCTATTCGGAAACCACATACACTGACATGCATAGCCCGCTGCAGGGAGCAAAAAACACGAACCACTGAGGAACGGAAAAAGTCATAGCCTGAGGAGTCATCGTTTGGCTTTATTCCAAGATATCTGCATTTCCTGACGGATTACTCATCTTCACAGTATTAACAGTCCAGTAATTTTATGAGATAAAAATAAATAAAAATCCCAGCGATCTTCTTAGCGTTGGCACTTCACAAAATGAGTTATGGAGGCACGGATTGATTGGGTAATGCACTAGAAACTACAGGAGAACCTGGGCGGAAAAGCCGGACTCCATCAGTTAAGTTCGCGATGCCGGCCTCATCTTCACGGATAAACTCCACACCCTGAACAAGCTCCGTGAACAGGCGGTCCAGTTCTCGTCAGCGACTCCACGCGTTACTACTTCAGTTCACCTTTTACATTGATGTTTTCAGATTAGTGAAACACACGAACGGGCGCACTGAACGTAACAGGGGGCACTTGTGCGGTTTTTGACAGATCCACGGCATCTCGGGTAACCACAGACATCCGCCCTGAAGACTCGCAAAACTGTGCCGCTGCAGCGCAGGCTCAAAATTAGGAATCGACACGAGAAATGCACTTGGATGTTACAGATTCATTACCCTCGCTAATTTACAAAGCAGACCTTTATCAAAGATAAAAAGAAAATGTTAAACACATTATACTAAACAACTAAGATCAAACTGTCATGCTAGGCAAAAAAAACAGACTAATCAACACGGCAGATGACAACGTGTGGGCGTACGGGAGTCGGGCACCATCTTTCTTCAATCCTACCTGTGCCTCCAGCAATCAGAACTTTATTTCTTCACTGCCCTTTTCGCGAAATTATTGCTTTCGGTTTCCTTTTTTCTTCGTCTCCAGTTTCTTTTTAGAGTGGACGCAAGGAGACAAAGTAACGACTTCCGGTCTGGAGTTCAATGCATTGTGCCAAAATAAAAGTCTCGCATTGTCTAGATGTTGCATTTTCAATGAGAAAGTGTAAATGCGATTCAGGGATCGCAAATTTGGAAACCAGTTCAAAACCGACCGAATGCACAAGCCTTCCAAACTTACAATTTATCATACTAATTCCAAGCAGATAATTGAAACTACATTGTCCATGTTCAGCCTTTAAAAATATACATTTGGTGGCATGAAATAAACTAAAAACAGTATTCGCCTTATTAAAAGGATAAGTAACTGTGTCTCTGTCGATTCAAAATGTTGCGCATCACACATTTTTAGTAATAGCATGCATTGCATTTGTCATTTCAATTAATGGCCCATCACAAACATTAATACTGCTCTTACAAATCCCATATCAAATGGCCTATAACAGAGACACATGCGTTGTTAATATGATAAAAACACAATATGGGAATAAGGAATCCAGAAATGCAGCCCTGTTGGGGTCCCTACGTGCCAATTTTGGGGGCTTGTTGGGGGAGGACCTCCCTTCTTTTGTTATGGCCCAGAAGTGTTTCCCAGAAGACATGGCATGGCACCGACAGCACCACTGGGTCTAGCATAACAGAGAAGCCCACGGCCTCATATTAGGGAGTCTGGGTCAGAAGGCAGTACGCAACACTCAGTGGCGGTAGAGATAGTAGGAATAATTGTATACTTTGTTTTGTGGCAGATTATTGGAGAGAGGATCCTGTGAAGTGCTTGGTGTGATTAAATCCCCTTAATTTTATTGTAAAAACGTCTGGTGCTTTATTGTGTCTCGAGTTTCGAGCTCTCTGATCCCCCTTGTGGTCACTGTATACAGTATACTGTATATATAGATATTGTTGGTTATGGTATGGTTGGTTAGGTTTCTAAACTCTTTTTGGGACAAACCCCCCCCCCCCCCAACGGGACGACATGCCGAAGAGTGTCCTGAAGCACAATCGCCGCAGCTGTGGAAGACAGCTTATCTGTTGCTAGGGCGCTGCACACACAGCTCTGCAGCGGCTCACCGATTGCGGTCACACTATAAGCTCCTGCCGTCGATGGGTGATGCAAGGAAGATTATAAATGCAAGGAACAGTATTACTTGGCCATGACCCTTCCTGACTGCTGTGTCTGTGTATAGGAGAGTGATAGATCCCGCTACAATAAATAACTGTGCTGTTCCTGTTTCAAGCTGAATAAAGCTGGTTTTGCTAAAGTACTGAGACTCAGCCTCGTGTTTTGGGGTCCAAGACAAGGACTCACACGTCACAGTGTGGATAGATAGGTAGATAGATAGATACCTACCATATTGACTAGTCTTCATCTGGCCCTGGCTCGTTGGGACAAAAGAAATACTTATGCTAGGATGCATTTCAGTTCAGCTTTCAACATCATCATCCATCAGAAGTTCACCGCGAAGTTGGGTCTGCTAGGTTACAACACTTACTATGCAACTGGGTCCTGGACTTCCTGACAGGGAGACCCCAGCCGTTCTGTTTCCAATACACCATCTCCAGTACCATCACGTTGAGTACTGCTGACTCACGATTGTATGGCTTCATACAACAACCATCATTAATTATGCAGATGACATAACGCTGGTTAGACCCATCAGCAATGGAGATTAGTCAATTTACAGAACGGATACAAGATGATTGGCGGATTGGTGCAAGTGTACCAATCTTTCTCTTAATGTGGACAAGAAGAATGAGATGATTGTTGACTTCAGGAAGGCATATGCTGTCCACACCACACCCCCACTGCACATCAAGGGCTCTGTAGTGGAACTGGTCAAAAGCACCAAATTCCTTGGTGTGCACCTATCAGCTGAGCTTACTTGGACAATTAACACCAACTTCATTGCCAAAAAAGAGCAACAGCATCTCTACTTCTTGGGCGATGGAACAGGGCAAGCCTACCTCCTGTCATTCTTTCCACATTCCACAGGAGCACCATTGAGAGGGTTCTAACTAGATTCATCACCATCTGGTTTGGGAACTGCAGTGTCTCTGACCATAATGTCCTGCAGTGGATGGTGCATGCTTCAGAAAAGACTGTTGAGCCCTCCTTGTCCTCCACTGAAGACATCTTTGTAAAGCGTTGTATCTGCAAAGCTTACAGCATTGTGAAGAACAACTCCCATCCTTCCCACGGTCTCTTTGTCCCAATTCCATCTGGCAGAAGGTTTTGTAGCATCCCAGCCAGCGTCTATCCTTTGGCTGTCGGGACTGTGTACTCTGAGCTGCCCTCAGACCTGGCCCTAGTTGTGAATTTATGTTCAGCACAGTACATTAGTACATTTGTCACTGCTGTTGTTTTTATTATTAGCTTTACTGTTATTATTTATGAATTATTTATTTATTACTATCTATTTATTTACCTGTTATTTGTAATTATTCATTTATCTAATATAGTATTGTATTGTTCTTTACCTGTCCTGCACTTGTCCTTTGTTTAGGTATATGTTATTTTGGGGCCACAGTAAGCTGTGTGGAAGGAAAAATGAGGCATATAAAGTGTTTTGGTATGCTTTCCACATTAAAATATAGCATCTATCTTAGGAGTAGGATAAAAGGGGTAATAAATGTCAGAAACTTGTTCAAGAATATCAGGAAACCCGATAAAGGTCAAGTGAATGACAAAGACAAAAATGTACTAGGAGATGGCTCATGTCATACACAGGATGTTCTAGTAGGATTAAGAAATCAGCTGATGTCCTGTACCCAGCGAAGACGGGACAGTTGTCACATACACAGAAATGTCAAGTGTCAGAACTGAACCTGAGAGATATGAGAAGAACAAGAGTGTAGTGTAGCATGACTTTTATTTTGGGGTATTTCAGCTAGCTCTGCTCTCAGAGTAAATGTCAGGCAAAGGGTATTCATTAACTCAGCACTGTTATGCAGATTCAGTTGTTTATAAATGTAGACCCCTGCTCTTATTCTTTGACTACTTGCTGTCAATCTCTTGCTCTGGACGCTGTTCCTTAGTAGATTGTTGTACAGGTGCTCCTGAAGAGTAATAAAGGATGCATTGAACAAGCTTCCTCCTGCCTGGATCCTGACTTAAAGTGGTCCTAATTGAGGACAAGATTTCTTTACTATATTTCCAAATGTAATTTCTTCCATAGCTGCAATACAGCGTATGGATGATATGACTTGACTTGACCACTAGTCAAAAGTTTGGACACATCCAGAAATGTTCAAGTTTTTGACCGAAATTGATACCTTTTTTATGAAGATACCTTTAAACTGAATTACAAATACAATCTAAGCATTACTAGTGTTGCTAATGGCTATTACAGCTGATTTTTCATTTATTATTCACATATGACTGTGAAGCCCTAGTTTTAGTAGCCATTTCTTCAGTCCCTGAATGGTAAACTCCCTGATACTTATCATTAATTAGTCATTTTAAATGCTAACTAGTTATTAGCGAAACCTTTGTAATTGCAGTAGGGCTCCTGAAACCTGGTATTGTCTTCAATAAAACAAGTAAGGTACTGGCATTTGTAAAGTTCACTTCTGGGTTCAAAATGGCCAAACTAAAACAGCTTTCTCAAGAAACATTTCAGTCCATTGTTTGTTTGTTTGTTTGTTTTTCAGAAGTAAGGTTATTCCATGTGACAGACTGCCAAAGAACCAAAGAACCTCAAGATTTTCAAATCCAAGGCTTCAGAGAAAAAAAAATATTTTAAGAATCTTAGGAATCTGCTCAGTATTCTCCATAAAAAATGGTTGTGTCCTCAGCAAACTGGCTGTTGAGCAGATGCTCACCTAGTACTGACAACCTCTCAAAATCAGAATTTCTCGTAACAATTGAAAGCAATTCAGCCACAGCTATAAAGAGTATAGAAGACATTGGTCAGCATTGCTTGACACCTTTATTACTTGTAAATCTTGGAGAGGTATCACATGGTGAAGAAACCAAATTGTTTGTATATCCTTATAAAAATTTCACCACATTTACAATTTTTTCCCGATTCAGAATACTTCTAATGTACACAACATAAACAGATGTTCTAATATGTCAAAGGCTTTATGAAAATCAAGGAACACAATAAATCCTACATCCTGAAGTATATAATTACTAGCTACGTGTGGTCTTTAGGACAAGAAATAACCCAAAGACACCCTAGCAGTTTTACTATATTGGTGAACTTGCAGAGGTGTAAACTAAGGTTGTATCTTGTTCAAGATGGACGTGTAGTTGAGTGTAGCTGTGGCACAAATTGAGCAGGACAGGCTGGAACCTATCTCAGGCAAATGTATGGTAGCATGTTGTGTGAGCGTACAATGTGCATGTACCACAAAGCTGAGTTTGTCTGCTTGGGTTGAATGAGAAGTGAGGTGCATGGAAGCACTGAAAAAATGTTAAAAGTGCATGCATGTGCCATCTCACCAAGTGCAAGTCACACTTGTATAAGTTTCTACATCTTGTGTAGAATTCACACCAACTCCTGTGGCTGTGGTTGAGCCTAAGCAGAATGGACTGTTCCATACACAAACACAAGACTTTCATAGTGAAAACTGAGGTGCATGTATGTGCGGAAAAAATTAAAAACTGTATGCTTGCGCCATCTAGTGGCTCTGGTTGTGCTTGAGCAGAGACTGTTTATACACAGACACACACACACACAGAGGTCTTTTGTTTATATATATCTAAGTCAGGTTCCAAACTTATGTTATTATGAACAGATTGACTTTTTATGAATCCTAATTGTGTATTTAAGATTATCTGAGTAATTAATACCTCTTTTTTGTCTCGTTTCCATAATTATGAGCTAAAAGTTTATAGTCAGTATTAAGAACTGATATGGATCTCCAGATATCAAGTAATTTTCAATCTTTATGACGTTTAGGAGTGAAAATGATAATTCCTTACTTCATAGTGTATGAAGCATCCAGTTTTTAGTAATTTCCATCAACATATGGTTGTATTAGTTTTTTTAACGAATCCCAGAAATAGTGGTAAAAATTCTAATTAATCCATCAGGGCCAGGCAATTTATATAAGCACAAACTCCTCATAACTCTATTTAAGTCTTCCATACTAATGTCTGAATCACATTAGTTTTTAAAATTCTCATCTATCCTTGGGATCCATTTTTCAATGTGCAGAAAGAAGGAGTCAGCATTTGCACTTGAATAAGAGGAAGAGGAGTATAATTTCCCCAATACACTTAACATCTGTTTCTGCCAATTTGAAGAAAAGAACAACAAAACAACAATGAAAGCCTTTCCCAGCCTGAACAATGAAGTCTCGACCCATCTAATGTTTGGAGGATACCGTACAGAGTCAATCCACAGAAAGCTGTAGGTCCTGACAATATACCAGGGTGTGTAGTCACGGAATGTGCTGGCCAATTGACACATGTTCTAACAGACATTTATAATATCTCCCTGAGGCAAGCCATTGTACCCTGGTGCTTTAACGCCACTACTATTGGAACTCTGCCAAAGAAGTCTCCAGCATCAACGCTTAGTGACTATCGCCATATAGCACTGACTCCCATCGTGATGAACTGCTTTGAAAGTCTGGTCAAGTATCATGTCCTGCAAGGTTCGACCCACTTTAGTTTGCATACCGCTCTAACTGCTCCATCGATGATGCCATATCAGCAGCAGTCCATCTGACGATGGCCCATCTGGAAAATAAGAACAGTTATGTGTGCCTGCTTTTCATTGTCTTTAGTTCTACTTTTAATACAGTCAACCCCCAGCACTTGGTAAGAAAACTTGACCCACTAGGCATTAAGACCCCACTACGCAATTTAAAACCTCTTATGATGTTTGACCAAGTTCATCACACGCCTGGTTTCCAATCAGCAGTACTTTTAGGGTATTCCTTTCTTATCTTTTTTTCTACTCTAAAAAAGTAAATTGAGCTTCTTTTACCTTCTTCCTTCTTCTCTAAACTTGGCTGTTGATCTAATACAAACATCTTTTGCTTTATTAAAAAATATATTATTCAATGCAGTAATCTAATACGTTTTTGTTTTTCCTTGGCATTAACCTCAAGCATGACTCAGGCTTGGAATTCTATGTAAATATGGTTAAGCCCAGTTTAGACTTGGAGAAAAATGTAATGATCCGCTTTACAGTGACAAGGTAGAATAACTCTCAGGTCTGGGTTCTGCAGCCATCTAATGGATGACTGAACTTCATGTTGCAAAAAATGAGGAATATTTCAATGCATTCTGCCACTTTACAGCACTTCTATGGTAACTTGTCAGTATTCATGAGTGAAAAAGTTATGAGAGAGTTTTATTTTTTACTCATTATGAAATACCTCATTTCACTAATAAAAATGACTATGAAGTCAGTCACCCAGCAGCAAAACTGTAAACTGTAGAATGTGCATTAGGCAATCATTAAAAATATACAGAAGGCATATGTTCCCGATTGTGCCATAAGTATCGATGAAAGTCTCATTGGTTACAAAGGAAGGCTGTCGTGGCTATAAACAGGCATCCAAACAAACATGATTTGAAATCAAATTGTACGTGCTGTGCAAAGCAGGCTCTGAGTACATCTGGAACTCAATACTCTGCACCGGTAGAGGGACCCAGTGGGATGGCAAGTACAATCAATAAAGGTGTCACTGTCAGGTGAAATGTGGAAGTCACAATGTCTTCTGCTGTGGTAGACTACAATAATGCAACAGACGATGTTGATCATGTGGGTCAGGCACTGACATTCTACCCATGGACAAGCAACAGAAAAAAAAAAAAAAAAAAACATTACAAAATTTTTTTTCAAAATCTGCCCAACAGTGCCTCTGTACATTGGTGACTGTTTCAAATCATATCACAGAAAGCACATACAGTCATATGAAAAAGTTTGGGAACCCCTCTTAATTCTTTGGATTTTTGTTTATCATTGGCTGAGCTTTCAAAGCAGCAACTTCCTTTTAATATATGACATGCTTTATGGAAACAGCAGTATTTCAGCAGTGACATTAAGTTTATTGGATTAACAGAAAATATACAATATGCATCATAATAAAATTAGACAGGTGCATAAATTTGGGCACCCCAACAGAGACATTACATCAATACTTAGTTGAGCCTCCTTTTGCAAATATAACAGCCTCTAGACACCTCCTGTAGCCTTTGATGAATGTCTGGATTCTGGAATGAGGTATTTTTGACCATTCTTCCATACAAAATCTCTCCAGTTAAGTTAAATTTGATGGCTGCCGAGCTTGGACAGCCTGCTTCAAATCACCCCATAGATTTTTGATGATACAGTATTCAAGTCAGGGGACTGTGACAGCCATTCCAGAACATTGTACTTTTCCCTCTGCATGAATGCCTTTGTAGATTTCAAACTGTGTTTTGGGTCATTGTCTTGTTGGAATATCCAACCCCTGCGCAACTTCCACTTTGTGACTGATGCTTCCAAATCAAAATGAATCTGGCTTGTCTAAATGAGCATTTGCATACAACAAGCGACTCTGTTTGTGGTGTGAGTGCAGAAAGGGCTTCTTTCTCATCACCCTGCCATACAGATGTTCTTTGTGCAAATTGTGCTGAATTGTAGAACGATGTACAGATACACCATCTGCAGCAAGATGTTCTTGCAGGTCTTTGGAGGTGATCTGTGGGTTGTCTGTCACCATTCTCACAATCCTGCCCATATGCCGCTCCTGTATTTTTCTTGGCCTGCCAGACCTGGGTGTAACAGCAACTATGCCTGTGGTCTTCCATTTCCTAATTACATTCCTTACAGTTGAAACTGACAGTTTAAACCTCTGAGATGGCTTTTTGTAGCCTTCCCCTAAACCAGGAGACTGAACAATCTTTGTTTTCAGATCTTTTGAGAGTTGCTTTGAGGATCCCATGCTGTCAATCTTCAGAGGAGAGTCAAAGGGAAGCACAACTTGCAATTGACCACCTTAAATACCTTTTCTTATGATTGGACACACCCGTCTATGAAGTTCAAGGCTTAACGAGCTAATCCAACCAATTTGGTGTTGCAAGTAATCAGTATTGAGTAGTTACATGCATTCAAATCAGCAAAATTACAAGGGTACCCAAATTTTTGCACAGCCAATTTTTCACATTTGATTTAATTACATACAACTAAATACCGCTTCACTAAAAATCTTTGTTCGGAAAACACCCCAGTACTCAGATGTTCCTAGGAAATGAAAGACATACCACTGTTATCTTTTTTGTTGAAAGGAGAGTAAATTATTATGCAGGCTGAGAGGGTTTCCCAAACTTTTGCATATGACTGTATACTAAATCTGCATCAGTAGAGCAGTGGACACTACAGATAACTTCCCTAGTGTGATTATATTGATGTTTTCGTATTTACATGCTTCTGTGACATATAACATTTTTTGTTGTTGGAAAAAAATTGTGTGCTTTTGACTCACTTTTCCAGAGGAAAACATAATGCTAAGAAGGCTTATTAAAAACATAATTTATTTTTTGTATAATGTTAATTTCTTTATTCCTGCTAAACCTAATTACTTACTGTATCATACAGAAATTTGTTGTGCCCTGAATTTTAGGTTTCCCATTTATTTTTGTTTATAAGTTTGCATTTGACCAGTGGGGTCAGGGGGGTGTTTCTGGGACTTTAGTCCCTGCTTACAGGCCTCTACCCTCTGATCTTTGAAAGCTCAGAACTAGTGATGTGCAAAATGATTCATTTTACTGATTCAATTCATTTTATTCAGTTCACCAAAATTATTCAAATCATTGAATCACTGATTCGTTCACTTCAAAACCAACGACAAGCTACATTGTAGTTTAAAATATAGAACAGTATCATCGTGTGTCAAAATTTAACCACTATAAAAAGCAAGCAACAAAATAAGTAATTCACACATAATAATAATAACAGTAATAATACTCTTTATTGATTTTTTTACAATAAATACAATTTCAACAATAAATGGAAAGAAAACAATCTTACAAATAGAACCTTTGATTAGTGTTGACATCATGATAAAACTGTGAGAACATTGAAATATGACTAAATAAAATTATTTTCAGTTTTGGATTATTCTCCTGCAATTTCATTCTTTTATATCCTATCTTGTCTGATTCAATCTATCATACATATATCATCAGTGAACTGAATTGCAGTTCAATGTATTGCAAGTCAATTGTCTGCAGTTTGTTCCTCTGTTCAGTACATGAACTGATTCTTTCGATGAACTAATTCAGCAGTATGTTCTCGGTTCAGTACACAAACTGATTCTTTTAGTGAACTAGTTCATTATAATGTAGAGTCACTTGTCTGAACGAACTTGCAATAGCTCTCCAGATTGATAAGGGGCATACTGGTTCATTTAATCAGTCAGTGTACTGAGACTGTCATAGTCACTCAGTCAGATTGAACTGATCAATGGGAGGTGCTTGGTGTCATCTACCAAGTCAGTCATTGGCTAGTTGTCGTCATGACTGTTTTACTGAAACAGTTTACTGATAGGCTATTTCCTGAAGACAGCAGCCATTTAAGTGAACTTACGATGATAGTGCAGGATGGTCGCGGAATGCAATATAAAACGTAACACACACTGCGCATGCCTCAAAAAGATTTGTTCTTTAATGTCAGTGAACCAGTTCAAAGACCAGGAAAAGTACAAAAGGACTAGTTTGTTCGCTCACTGCACATCCCTACTCAGGACCTCTTCCATCTGTTCTGCATTCTGACACACATGGATGGCTGCACGAAAACTCCAGGAGAGACTACCCCCTGTTCCATCTAACAAATAGGTTGAAGTAACAGAATTATCAGATAGAGGGGCTAATGGTGTGTTCCATTGGAACTGGGAAGTCAGAATTTCTGAGTTCCTAATCAGAATTTTCAACTGGAATGCCTCCACAAGTCAGATCTCCTACTTGGAAACTCATGCCCGTTCTGTTAAGTTCAAGTTTGCCCGACTTCAGATTATGACATCAATCCAAACATCAACATGCACCAAGAACATTAGTGATAGCCGCAGTACTATACTGTTTATTAGCACTTCTTTCTATTTGTGTCTCATTAAATCAGTCATACACGCAGTACTGTCCAAATTCGATCTGTAGAAATTGAGCTATTTTTGAAAGCATTGTGCAGGGAAAGAATTTGATTTGACAGTTTTTTGGGTTTTTTTTGCTATTTTTAAAGGTTTTGTGAGGCTGCCCAAACGGCAAAACTCCAAGGGGGATGCGTCAACTGAGTCAAAATTTGAAGGTGGTCCCCTAAAAAACATCAGTGGCTGCAAACCTTTAAGGAGTAAAGACATCAACAGTGGCAAAACTTCAATGGGAACCCTACCTGGATGTCTACCACACCAAAAATACCTAAACCAACCCCCAGTCATTAACCCCCCAGTATTTCTGGTCAGTTATATAAAGGTTCACATATGGGCTTAGGATTTAATAACATGCTGGCCAGTCAAATGTGAAGTTTTTCATACAAAAGTAGAAAAAGTAACGCAAAAGTAATACACTCTTTGTAACGCATTACATCCTCTTTAATAAAATCCCTGTGTGCCTCCAGGGGCCTCATGTATAACGCCGTGCGTAGAACTCACACTATAACATGGCGTAAGCACAAAAGCGGGATTGTGCGTACGCACAGAAAAATCCAAATCCAGGAATCTGTGCGCCCGCATACTTTCACATTCTTCCACTAGATAAATCCCGATTTGCGTGAAAAGTAACGCACGTGCACGCGCCTTCTGTCCCGCCCCAACTCCTCCCAGAATTACGCCTCTTTGAATATGCAAATCAATATAAATAGCCTTCTGTGAAAAGACAATGGGAAAAGCACAGGGGAAAATATAAGAATTTCAGCGAATACCAAGTGGAGGCAAAGGAAAAACATACTATTTGTTGGTTTAAACAGTGGTATAATCAACAAAAGAAAGTTGATCGAGTGACATAGTGTCGGAAAAACTCGAAAGATCAAATTCACAAAGTCACACAGTGCCCGAAATAAAAAAGAAATCACATATCAAAGTCGCTGTGAAAAGGCGAGTTGTAGTCTACCGTCTGAGTGTCATATGAAAGCGTATTAGGGTACAAACAAAAAACATAGGCACACAGTGGGAAAAAAGCACGAAATGTCAACTTTAATCTCGAAATTTCCACTTTAATCACGTAGTTTATTTTGCCATTAAAGTAGAACATCATAAACTTCATCTTAAAATCGTTTATTTTACTAGTTTCTCAAGTAGCATGTTAAATGCTTTTTTCTGTGTTCGATCTTCTATGTGCTCTATGTGTGTGAATCACTACGTGCTTCCGTTCTTTCTCTTTCTCCGACAGGACACAGAATCCATTACATTTGAGATATTACAGCTCTCTGAATAATTAAAATACTGAGATGTATACGTGATATTATTTTCATGATGATAGGAATGAAAGCATGTTATTAAACATGGGAACACGGTGGCGCAGTGATTGTTCATATCTCACGCAAGAGGCTTGCTGCACCATGTGTGACCATCGATGAAATAATTTATTACAGAAGTACTGTCTCTTTCAAACGTACTAACCTCCAATTCCTGTCCATACTTTTCTTTCTCCAATCGCCACACAATCAGCTCTGTAATAGACGTTAAGCCATTTGTAAGCTTAGAACGCCGATTCTTCAAAACTTTTAAGGAACATTGAAATATCTTCGTAGTACATGTTTAATTATTCTATTCGTCTATCCTTCTAGTGTCGCGTCAGCACCAGCAAGAATACAGCGCAAGGCAGGAGCTATCCTTGAACTAGCTATACGCTGCGGCACCGTGTCCTCACATGTTTAATTATTAGCAATACAGATTATTTAAATGAAGTTAAAGTTTTATCTGTATACTATAAGCAACATATTTTGCTGCATTTCATCTTAAAAATGATATTGTCATCATACGCGCTTTATAAAGTGGCGCAGGTTGTGCAATATTATAACTGTAGTGCAAGTTTACAGAGAGGTGATTGAGTGCGTTTATAGTTCTTGGAATGAAACTGTTTGTGAAACGCGAGGTCCCTACAGGAAAGGGTTTGACGCTTTTTGCCGTGGTTGAGGTAGTGTGTACTTGAAACTGTATACCGATAATTCTCTTTCCGATCATCTGCTGCTGTGATTCACACTCAGATACAGTGATATAAATACTCCGAGTGGTGCAGTGAGAGTAATATGGAAAAAGATGATCCGCAGTGGCAACCCTTAACGGGAACAGCAAAAAGAAGAACAAGATGCAGTGAGCGTAACAACGCTAAAGCAGTTCTGGTATTTGGAATACTATGGCTATTCCCTGGCCCATTATATTGCAGCAGGTTAATTACAATCAGATGCATTACACTAATAAACAATATGCAGTTAATTTCAGTGTATTTATAAAGCCGCGTCAGGAATGTGGAGCTAAGAAAGAAAGGATGAGCACACAGGAACAGTAGTTTGACCATTCTGTGGACCATTATATTGTTACAGGTTAATTACAATCAGATGCATTAAATTTATGAACGATATGCGGTTAATTTCAGTGTATTTGATAAAGCCGCCGCCGTGGATGTGGATCTATCACAAGATGGCGCCGACTGTTGAGGCACGCCGTCAGCCACTCTGGCTTTTGTGTTTCTTGTTACTCCTGCTTTTTTCTCGGCTTACTTACTCCTGTGATGCTCTTCCTGACTCGATCATTCGTTATGATCGCTTCACCCTTTTGGCTCTTCGAACGAGTGCGGGGGTTTCTCGACATTTGACTCCGGAGTTCAGTCAAACCTTTGGCCGACTGTTTGAGGAAGTCCCGGCCTTCCTCATCACTGTCCACGGCTTGGCCGGTCGCCGATGGAAACGCCGCCGCCGTGGGAAGCGTGGAGGCACCAGGGCTCGGCTCCGAGCCTCCCGGATCCTCTCTAGGAACAACTCTCCTGGCTCCCAACATGAGTCAATGCTCCCGAAATGCCTCTTGCCCTCGGATGCTCCGGTACACTTCCCTGCCTCGCTCCGTCACCGCCGCCGGGGAGTGAACTTTAACAACCTACGCCGCATCACGACAATGTCAGCCGCCACGGCTGGTGCGTCTTTGTTAACGTCGTCCCAGCCGGTTCGTTTTGCGCTGATAAATGCCAGATCGGTCGTGAACAAAACTTTCATCCTGAAAGACTTTTTTCTTTCCAATGGCCTGGATTTTTTATGTACTGCTGAAACCTGGATTTTACCGGGCGAGACGCTCTCACTCACTGAAGTTTTGCCCCCGGGATGCTGGTCATCTGTCGCACGTTTGACGCGTCATCAGAGCACAGTCGCTCCAATTACTATCAACACTGGAAGTATCGTGAGATCTCTGGACTCTAGCATGGGATACACCCGAGCCACTGACAGAACTATCGCGAGGTCTTCACATCCCCGGCTGGATTTATTTTGTGGAATGAATTCTAAGTTGCGTGGAGTGGATTTTAATGTACTGCGTCCTGTACAGAGATTTACTTCACAGTCATTGGTTAAATTTGAACTATTTAACTCTCAATCTATCAGCAATAAATCCATACTGATTGAAGAACACATCAGGGAAAAAGGACTTGACTTCATGTGTCTGACAGAAACCTGGCACCAGTCAGAGGTTTACTCTGCCTTAAATGAAGCCTGTCCACTTGGCTACAGTTACTTGGAGGCAGCTCGCAGCACTGGGCGTGGTGGTGGACTAGCTGTTATCCACCGTCAGGACCTGGGGTTGTCCCCTATCTCGATACCTGCAATATCTTCCTGTGAGTGCCTTGCATTTAAATGTAAGCCCCCGTTTCCCCTGACTGTTCTCCTTATCTATCGACCTCCAAAACCCAATTCTGCCTTTATTCCGGAAATTACTGATCTTCTCACAACACTCTGTGCTACTTCTGCCAACATCATAATCTTAGGAGATATAAATATTCATGTTGACAATCCCACAGGTTATCTCACTGCTGATTTCCTTGAGCTGCTAGATTCTCTCAACCTACAACAACATGTTGATGTTCCCACACATTCTAGGGGTCACACTCTTGACTTGGTCATTTCAAACTGTGCCCCAATCAGGAATCTACAGGTATTTGATCTTGGTATTTCAGACCACAAAGTTGTGTCATTGGAGCTGCCCTTTTTCTCCTCCCGTATCAAACCAAAACGACAGATCTACTTCAGAAATCTGAAGAATATCAATGTGGATGCCTTGGCCTTGGACCTTACATTTCTCTCCTCTGACTTTATCAGCTCCCTCTCTGTTGCTGACCTTGTGGATTTTTACAACCAGTCCCTGAGCAGTCTCCTGGACTTCCACGCCCCTTTAACATCTAGGTCCGTCTCATTCTCGTGCTCAGCACCTTGGTATACCTGTGAGCTGCGAAAAATTAAGGCGGCTGGGCGTGTCCTTGAGCGCCGGCTCAAGGCCTCTGGGCTGACTGTCCATAAACAGGCTTACAGAGAACACATGAGAGCGTATGCAGAAGCTCTGAAGGTTGCACGGTCCAAGTTTTATTCCACCATCATCAGAAATGGCTCCAGCAACCCTAAAAAACTTTTTTCAACCATAAATCATCTTGTCAAACCTCCTTTACCTGCCCATTCTGAGACCACTGATGACAGATGCAACATGTATATCAACTTTTTTAAACAAAAAGTTGATAATATCCGTTTACACCTCTCTACCAAGGATATCTTGCCCTTCCCAACCGTTGACTCATTGTCTGAGACCGTCCATCCTCTTTGCTCTTTCTCTGTTGCCACACGGGAAGAGGTGGAGGATGTCATCAGGAAAATGAAACCGTCTACTAGTTTCCTGGACCCTTTCCCCTCACCCTTGCTGAGGGCCAACATTTCTGCCATCTCTCCACTTATCACCAGGATAATAAATCAGTCCCTCCTGGCTGGCCATATTCCTTCTGCACTAAAAACTGCTGTCATCAGACCTCTACTAAAAAAATCCACCTTGGATCCTGAAGTTCTCTCCAATTATAGGCCCATCTCCAATCTTCCATTTCTCTCCAAAGTTCTGGAAAAAATAGTTGCAGCACAACTTCACGATCATCTCAAACTGAACAATCTGTTTGAAAAGTTTGTCTGGTTTTCGCCCTGGCCATAGCACCGAAACAGCCCTGGTCAGGGTCACCAATGATCTTCTGATGACGGCAGATACTGGTTCACCTTCACTACTTATCCTCCTTGACCTGACAGCTGCTTTTGACACAATAGACCATAACATCCTTCTTCACCGCCTGCAATACACTATTGGACTCTCAGGAATTGTTCTAAATTGGTTTACATCATACCTGACTGGCAGAACTGAGCATGTCGCCCTTGGCAGCGCAAAGTCCCACACCCACAACGTCGCCTGTGGTGTTCCACAGGGCTCTGTGCTGGGCCCTATCCTTTTTACTATCTACATGCTCCCCCTTGGAACTGTCATTGGCAGACATGGTTTATCGTTCCATTGCTATGCCGATGACACTCAGCTTTACCTCAGGACTACTCCCACCTCCTCTACTGCTCCTCTGCCAACATCTACATTGTCTACCTGCCTGGAGGAGATAGAGGCATGGATGAGGCTCAATTTTCTTCAGTTGAACAGATCCAAAACAGAAGCCATCTTAGTTGGTACATCACATCATCTTCGCTCTTCTACCATCACCAGTATTACTTTCTCTGGCCAAAATATTCCTCTTTCCACATCTGTTACTAATTTGGGTGTTAGAATGGACTCCCAACTTACTTTTGACACCCACATCAAATATCTCTGTAAGTCATCTTTTTACCATCTCAAGAACATCGCCAAACTCCGCCCATTACTCACCCTGGCAGATGCAGAGAAGCTTGTCCATGCCTTTGTCTCTTCCAGGCTGGATTACTGTAATGCACTCCTCATTGGGATTCCTAACAAGAGTATCCAGAGACTCCAGTATATTCAGAACAGCGCTGCCAGGATCCTGATGAGGGTGCGAAAGTATGATCACATCACCCCAATCCTGAAAACCCTTCACTGGCTCCCTGTTTCATTCAGAATAGAGTACAAGGTCTCCCTTCTTACCCATCAGTGCATTTATGGACATGCCCCTCTTTATCTACAGGAACTCCTTACCCCCCATAACTCCTTACGTTCCCTCCGCTCTGTACTCACTAACACTCTTCAAGTCCCCAGAACTAAGCTCAGCAGCATGGGTGACAGGGCGTTTTCATCGGTGGCGCCGAGGCTGTGGAATGCCCTCCCTGATTACCTGAGAGCCCCACAGTCGACTGAGGCCTTTAAGCGAAACCTAAAAACTCATCTTTTTAGAAAGTCATTTTGTTAAAGTATTTTATAGACTCTTCTGTTCTTTTTTTTATTTTATTATTCTATTTTTACTCTGTAGCACTTTGGGATTGCTAAAATATAAAGTGCAATATAAATAAAATTTATTATTATTATTATCTAAGAAAGGGTAACCACACAGGAACAGTAGCACTGCTTTGACACTGGGTGCCGCCAGTCTGCAAAACCGGGCGGATAAATTGCGTACGCCAAGGAATGAGTTACCGTGGAAATGTGCGTGGCTTTACGCCAAGTTTAGGTTTTATACATCGCGATTTGAGCGTGGAAAGGTTCGTACGCAACATTTCTGTGCGTACGCACCGTTTATACATGAGGCCCCAGGTGTCCGAGTGTGTATCTTCTGGTGAAGTGCGCATGCGCGCGCGACATTACTGTCAGATAAAGTTACAGGCGCTTTACGGAAATACAAACCAGTATTACTGCGAGAGGAAATTAAAGGTACACAATACAGTGACTCATATTACAGCCACATACAAGCCAGTATTACTGTCAGAGGAGATTAAAGGCATATTACCGACGCGCACGCCTGTATTACCGCCAGAGAAAAGTAAAGGTATATTACGGACGTACAAGCCAGCGGACGTACAAGACAGTATTACTATCACAGAAAATTAAAGACACACATTACACGGCGGCAGCCCACGAAGAACGGTCAGCTCAGTAAGTAAACATCAACAAAAGAAAGGCTGAAAGAAAGAAAAATACGACCAACAAAACGAATGAGGTCAAAGTCCCTTGCCATTTAATATAGACTGTTCCTACTAATGTTTATGCACTACTGTTCTAGCGCCCGTTATTGTAACGGGCTAAATGACTAGTTTTATAATAACATCCATCCATTATACACCGCTTATCCGAGGTCGGGTCGCGGGGGGCAGCAGCCTAAGCAGGGAGGTCCAGACCTCCCTCTCCCCAGCCACCTCCTCCAGCTCCTCTGGGAGGACCCCGAGGCGTTCCAAGGCCAGCTGGGGGATATAATCCCTCCAGCGTGTCCTGGGTCTGCCCCGTGGCCTTCTCCCAGTGGGGCATGCCCGGAACACCCCGCCACCCCCCAGGAAGGCGTCCAGGGGGCATCCTAACCATATGCCCGAACCACCTCAACTGACTCCTCTCAATGCGGAGGAGCAGCGACTCAACTCCGAGTCTCTCCCGGATAACTGAACTCCTCACCCTGTCTCTAAGGGACAGTCCAGCCACCCTGCGGAGAAAACTCATTTCGGCCGCTTGTATCCGCGATCTTACTCTTTCGGTCACTACCCAAAGCTCGTGGCCATAGGTGAGGGTAGGAACGTAGATGGACTGGTAAATCGACAGCCTCGCCTTTTGGCTCAGCTCTCTCTTCACCACAACGGACCGTTGCAGAGCCCGCACTACTGATTTTATAATAACAATATAACATATTTACTTTTTTGTAATAAGTAAAATTAAATTTTATTTACACAATACATATTACAATCCACAACGTAACTTTGTCTTGTTAAAAATGCATAGCAATTACATTCTCCCTCACAAATGAATTACAATTTCTATTGTTACATATCCTGTTCCATTATGTAACTAAGTTACATTTAAAAGTAATGTTCCTACTGTACTCGGGAGACACTGGCACCATGCTTGTTTTGGGATTCATGGCAGCCGTTGATGATGTTTAATCTTTTTCTAGCGCATTTTTATGACATTTGAGCGTTTTGCCATAGGAGACCTCCATAATATAACTCGTGCATGAAATTTTTTTTTAAGAAATCATGATTCTTTCTTAACCGGGTTACTCACCTCATCCCGGTGGGTGCACATATGATTATGATAGGAGACCTCGGCAGTAGCAGCGTTAACAGGCGGTATGTCACCATAAACCTACGATTTACTTAATTGCCAAGTTAGGCACATGAAACTTAGTCTTTTACATTCATTAACGATGCTTTATTTTATACACATCTAACGTGCCACAAACAATATTCTAACATTATTACTTTAAATTTAACAGAGCCATATTGAGCTGCGACTCCTCCAGCCACACACGTAACAGCGATACATCCCGCCTTCGTAAGGCTTCGGTTACTATGGAGACGAAGAGTATTACGCTTTGTCTTTGCGCAAGGCATGTCGGGAAGGAGGCAGAGTCCATGGATTTGGCGCAGCTGCGAAGCGACGCGACGGCAGGCGGGCGGTCCCAGTGTGAGACAGTCAGGCAGACAGAAGGTTGAGATTTCACGTTGCGCTCACTGCGTCATCCCCGCCCGCTGGTATTAGCAGGGCATTTGAACGCCAACAGTAATGGCAGGAAGCGCGGGAGAATGGTGTCTTATGGAGAGTGACCCTGGAGTGTTTACGGAACTCATTAAAGGCTTCGGTAAGTGCTTCTGCACCAGTAGATCCCTCAAAAGAAAGAGACGGATACTCGCAGTCGCCCAGGCCCGCATCGCCTCGGACACGTGGGGGTGGGTGTCAGGAAGCGTGGATGGAAGGCGCAGTGGCGTTTAAGCGAAAAGAAGGGGTCAGTGTTTGAAGGGGTGAGGCGGAGACGTGGAGGGCTTCAGTGCCGTCTGTGCATCGCCAGGCCCGGCAAGCCCAGTTGGTGCTCGGTAACCTCGTGGCTCGTCCTGTTGCCTTTTCTGTGTGGCAGTCGTTTCTGTTTTGACGAGCCCATCTTTGAGCCCACGATGCACTTTGCATTGCAAAATTAATCGAACAGTCTTTGTTCTGCAGGAGAATGCTGACACAAACGTACTCCGAAAGTGATATTTTAATTGCCAGTGGAACTTACTGAGCCAGGTTGCAGTCATCTACTTCTGAAGCCGTTTATAACCTGCATCTAGTACTGCGGGGAGCCGAAGCAGAGTCCGGATCGAGTGCCAGTTCATCCCATGGCAAACACACCCACTTAATACGGGACCAGTTTTTGCATGCCAATGAAGTATATTTGAAGCGTGGAGAGAAAACAATATTAACAATGAGAGAGCGATAAAAAATACATAAACAGTGATCACAGATAGATGTGCTTTATTTGTCCCTAAGGGCAAATTGGAACTTTATACAAGCTCGAGAAAGAGAAAAATATAAATAGTAAAATGAAACAACTCAAGATGGCTTTATTCCTCCTGGAAATATGAGGCATTACCATACCATTTTTATTTGTTAAGCGCTTAAAAACACAGCATTACAACTGACCGAAGCGCTGTACAGTTAAAACAAGCAAGACTAAAAGCAAAATATTAAAAACAAACATTAAGAGAGAATTAAAACAGAGACACTAAAAAACAGGTCAGGGGACCCAATAAAACAGAGAAATAGCAAAAAGCAAGTGGAAATAAGACAGGTTAAGAATTAAAAGCCAATGTGAAGAAGTGCGTTTTTAGGTGTGATTTGAATGTGGCGACTGAAGTGGCTTGCCTAACCACTAAAGGTAAGGAGTTCCAGAGCCTAGGTGCACAGACAGAAAAAGCCCTTTCACCACGAACTTTAAAATGTGCCTTGGGAACGGTTAGGAGCAGCTGATCTGCGGATCTAAGAACACGAGGGGGATTGTGACGATGGAGCAAGACACTCAAGTAGGCAGGGGCTAGACCATTTAGTGCCTTATAGGTTAAGAGGAGTATCTTAAAATCAATTCTGAAGCTAACCGGCAGCCAGTGTAGGGTTTTTAAAATCGGTGTAATGTGTTGGCTTCTGCTGCTTCCAGTTAAAAGCCGTGCAGCCGCATTTTGAACCAATTGGAGTCTAGAAAGAGTGGCTTTACTAATACCATATAGGCAGGAATTAGAATAGTCGAGCCAGGACGTAATGAATGCATGGATTACTGATTCCAGGAGGTGGTAAGGCAGTACATCCAGCTATTTATCGGACCAGCTTAAATCAATCTTTAATTTTCTGGGGCTATGCTATATCTTGGCAATACAGTATTTTCTTATTGTATTTAGTAGTTAACATCCAGGGGCAAATTGGAGGGAAGGCTTCCAGGCTTTTAGTCCCTGATCACAGGCGTCCAACCCCAGATCTCTGAGAGCCTCCCATCACTGTGTTCAGTAATCTTATGTGCTTAGTAGCCCTTCTTCCTTCAGTTTTGTTTTCTGTTATGCCGGGACGACTGCACAAAAACTCCACGAGAGACCATCTAAAGGTCTTCCACCCAAAAAATACTTTGAAGTAACAGCATTATCAGGTTAGCAGAGTCTAGACCCCTAATAAGTTGTAAAGCAAGTGATGCTCTGGTTGATATTTTCAGAAATGCATCCGTTTTTGGGTTTATGTTTTGTATACATGTTTCTGGAAGAGGAAGTGTGGGGTCTAACATTCTAATATGTCCAAGTACAGTACTAAAGTAATTTATAACAATATGTGGAAAAAAATGAAAGTGTTTCAAGTTGTATTATAAAAAATCTTGATATAAGCTGTTTTTGGAACTCCAGAAGCTGTGGGATTTGTATGTTTTTTTTAGGGGAGAGCTGAATTACCTAACTGATTAGTGTCTGCAGTGTAATATGTGAAAACTTGCATATTATAGCAATGAACAGTTGCTTATAGGTCACACTGATCCTCATGCCCTTACACTACTCCTACTGGATCAGTCAATGTAACATGCACATCTTTGGGATGCTGGAGGGCAGCTGGAGTACTGAGAGAAGTTTAGACCCAAAGCCTATATCTCAATCATTATTTGTATAGAGGGCTTTTTTGGATAAAATTAAGTAGGCCTAAGCAAATAAATAAAAGCATTGTGAAAAGAAACAATAAATGATAACAAAATGATACATAAGCATAAGTAATTGTCATAAAATAAACGTGCATTTTGTTGCTTATATTTTATGTATTTCGGGCGCACCATATCCAACTGTAATAAGCAGTGACAAGGAAACTTATTTTCACCTGTCAAAGCTGAGTGAGTGGGCTCTAGTGAGTTCTGTTTTTTGATTGGTGAATTGATGTTGGAGAGCAGGTAAATCTTCAGCCACATTTACAGCAGAAAGTTCAGATTCAAACTCTTGATGATGAATTCTGAGCTTTACAGTTAAAGTTACGCTTTGCGCGTAAATTCTTGCCAGTTTTTCATGCGCACATGTCCGCAGCAGACTTGCTCAGTCACAACTTTGAACATGAGCTTCACTGACAATTCCCTAGTCAAAACACAGTACTTGCTAGAGCCCACTCTGTCAACTACAACAGAAGAACATGACAATTTTCATTTCATTGCATGTTTCTTAACGTGTGTGGCGTAACTGAAATGAAGAAATAATTAAATACAGAAAGAAATAAGTAACCAAAAACATAACTCATTTCAATTCTGTTCAATTATTTAGTATCCATTTCAGTTCTTTTGAATTAAAATGGTAATTCAGTAGGACTAATGTGAAATTTAAGTTATTATTACTATTATTTGTCCACATTGTTCACTTAATTGACAGTATTTTTGCGTTTTACATCAATTATATGTGGTCCCTCTTTAACATGTACAGGTGCGAATACATATGTAAAGTGCTTGAAGTGGATATACATACGCACTGGTACACTGTGTTATAGTGTTGTATTAATGTTAAGAGTGTGGAGCAGTAGCTTCAAGCATTGTGACACAATTGCTGTGGCTTCCCTGTTAAAAATTAAAGCACTTTGATCTAAGAATGGTTTTGGTGTGTTGTGCGGTTAAAGCAGCACAATCGAAGATTTGGCAGGGTGGTTGTTGTCGGGGAGTTACCAACGTTGTTTGTGGGAGACCCATTAAGTGTAACTGATGTTGTTTGTCCAGGGGAGTTTTTAGGGTTTGCAGGTATTAGGGTCTGTGATTGTTGTTTATGGTCTTACATGTATATAAAAGCTTTTTGGCTTTGCACATATAATTGTGTAACACTGATCATGGACAGTGTTGTATATGATGGATAAAAGAATCGGGGGCTTACTGCTATTATCATGTATATAACAGGGAAAAACATCAGGGTTTGGACGGAATAGATCAGTGGCTAAATGTTCGGAGGACACCACTTGCGCCTATACTTCTCTAACACTCCCTTTTTGTTTCTAGCAAAGCAGCAACCATAGTTAGCCCTGGCACTCATAGTTTAGCTTAGTTGCTAACCATTGACCTTAACATCTTCCACAGCTTCGCATATCTTTCTGTTTTCATTTCACACCTGACTAGACTCCAAATATGTTTGTCTGGGTAAATCTATATCAAAACATCACACATTAGATTTTTAGCAAAATTAGGCATGCTGATTTAGTCATATAAGTAACCCATGGAAATGAATTTGCATGTGTCTTGGATCAATATTAAGGGAGATATAAGCTAGCAAGTTTTGAACTTATTACTCAAGACCCAAACATCAAATTTATCTGAAGCTGTTCATGGCATTATAAGCTAGGTTTAGTAAAAACTGACCAATTTTAAAATATAGTTGGTTTTTTTTTAGCTATTTAGTTTTTAATATTAAAATCACTTATAAAATGGTAATTTTACATTTTAGGGAAATTATAGTATTTACACAATATATTGAGCTGGAGAAGAGCTTTAAAACAATATGGAAACAATTTCTGTACATCTTGTATTTAGGGAGATGTAGGTAGATAGATACTTTATTAATCCAAAGGGAAAATTCACATACTGCAGCAGCAGCATACTGATACAAAAAAAAAAAAACAATATTAAATTTAAGAGTAATAAAAATGTAGCCAGCTAAAGTCATAATCCCCCCCCCCCCTCGTTCAAACTTTAACTTAAATCTCCCATAATATTGATCCAAGACGTGCAATTTCAGTTCCATGTGTTACTCATATGACCAAATCAGCATGCCAGGTTTTGTAAATTTCTGTGACGATGAGGTCCAAAAGTGTGATGATTTAACATTTAATTACCCTTCTGTTTTTTTTCCAGTCCAGAGGCCTCATGTATAAATGGTGCGTACGCACAGAAATGTGGCATAAGAACGTTTCCACGTTCAAAACGCGATGTATAAAACCTACACTTGGCGTAAAGCCATGCACTTTTCCACGGTACCTCATACCCTGTCGTACGCAAGTTCTCTGCTCGGTTTTACAGACTGGTGGCACCCAGCATCAAAGCAGTGCTACTGTTCCTGTGTGGTTACCCTTTCTTAGATCCACATCCACAACGGCGGCTTTATCAAATACACTGATATTAACCACATATCGTTCATAAATTTAATGCATCTGATTGTAATTAACCTGTACCAATATAATGGTCCACAGAATGGTCAAACTGTTGTAAATACCTTAACTGCTTTAGTGTTGTTACTCTCACTGCACCTTCTTCTTCTTTCAGCTGCTCCTGTTAGGGTTTGCCACACAACGGATCATCTTTTTCCATATTACTCTCACTGCACCACTCGGAGTATTTATATCACTGTATCTGAGTGTGAATCACAGATCTACAGTGATTGGAAAGAGAATTATCGGTATACAGCATCAAGCGTTCGCTGCCTCAGCCATTCGCTATTTGAACTGCTCTCATCTGACCAATGCTTCACAGCCTTTCCTGTTCGGACCTCGCGGTTCACAAACAGTTTCATCCCAAGAACTACACACGCACTCCATCAGTCCATCAAGTGTTCCTTGTAGAACTGTTTGTACTTGCAAGTTACCGTGAGGTAATTGTACTTATGATACAGTTATAATATTGTACAACCTGAGCCACTTTATAAAGCGCGTATTTACATATGATGACAAGATCATTTTTAAGATGAAATGCAGCAAAACATGTTGATTATATTATACAGATAAAACTTTAACTACACGGTGCTGCAGCGCTAGCGAGCTTGAGCTTCGTTCACGGATTGTTCCTGCCTCGTGCTGTATTCATGCTGTGGCTGGCGTGACACTGGAAGGATAGATGGATAGAATAATTAAACATTATGAAGATATTTCAATGTTCTTTAAAAGTTTTGAAGAAACGGCGTTCTAAGCTTACAGATGGCTTAACGTCTATTACAGAGCTGATTGTGTGGCGATTGGGTATTTGGAGAAAGAAAAGTAAGGGCAGGAATTGGGGGTTAGTACTTTTGAAAAAGACAGTACTTCTGTAATAAAGCATTTCATTTAAGGTCGCGCAGCAAGCACCTTGCTGTAAAACATGAACAATCACTGCGCCACCGTGTACCCATGTTTAATAACATGCTTTAACTTATATCATTATGAAAATGATATCGCGTATACTTCTCAGTATTTTACTTATTCAGAGAGCCGTAATATTACGAACGTAATGGATTCTGTGTCCTGTTGGAGGAAGAGCACGTAATGATTCAGGCACATAGAGCACATATAAGATCAAATACACAACAAAGCATTTAACGCGCTACTATAGTTACGATGGGATTTGAGAAACTAGTAAATTAAACGATCTTAAGATGAAGTTTATGATGTTATACTTTAAAGACAAAATAAACTACGCGATTAAACTGGAAATTTCGAGATTAATGTTGACATTTCGTGCTTTTTTCACACTCTGTGTCTTTTTTTTCACTATATCCTAATAAGCTTTCATATGACACTCAGACGGTGGGCTACGAGTCGCCTTTTCACGCTGACTTTGATATGTGACAACTTTTTTATTTCGGGCACTGTGCGACTTTGTGAACTTGAGCTTTCGAGTTTCTCCGATACGCTATGTCACTCGATCAACTTCCTTTTGTTGCTTAACTAACTGTTTAAACCAACAAATAGTACGTTTTTCTTTGCCTCCATTTGGTATTCGCTGAAATTCTTCTATTTTTCCTCGTACTTTTGCCATTGCCTTTTCACAGAATGCTGGGCTTAAGGGCTATTTATATTGATTTGCATATTCAAAGAGGCGTAATTCTGGGAGGAGTTGGGGTGGGACAGCAAGCGTGTACATGTGCGTTTATTTCCACGCTGAGTGGGATTTATGTAGCGGAAGAACGCGGAAGTTGGCGAATGCACAGTTTCCTCCATCTGGATTTTTCTGTGCGTAAGCACATTTCGGCTTTTGCGCTTACGTCATGTTATAGTGCAAATTCTACGCACAACGTTATGCATGAGGCCCCAGGGGACTGCCTCTTCTTCAGTTGTTCGTCCTTCCTTTTAGTTACTGGTGCTGTTCGGCTCTTTTTTCACTTCTGCTCTGTCCTTCATTTGCATAAAACACTGCGCAGCACAGAGCATGCATGCAAGTTAGCATAATATTAATATCAACCAATGTAAAAATTATGTATTGTTTTAATTTTCCGTTTTGTATAACTAAATTTCAGTTAAATCAGTTGGAGTATTTTTGAGATTTATTTCTGTTGGTTTACCCCCAAATATTGATATATGCCCTGGTGCAGATTCTTAGTTTCCAAATTGTACCATCCTGACAAATTTTAGCTTTTTAACTAAACAAGAAATAGTTTTTGTTGATAGATGATTGAGTCGGTCAGCTTTGCATTTTATATAGGTAGATACTGGATATATATAGATATAGAGATATATAGATATCTATTTGTAGAAAAGTTGTTTGTATACATAGACACATTAGAACTTTTGTTATAAATATTTTTAAATCAATCCTCCTATTGATCGCTTATGGATGTAAAGAACAATGTTTTTTTGTAAACTTTTACTTTGTTTTATTGTTTAGAAAATTTGGGGATGGACAAATTGTAAATGGACATGGTGGTGAGCTCAGCTACCCATTTTGCAAACCTGGTAGTCTGGGTACACTTTCTGATATCCAAGCTTTATTTAAGGGGTTGACAGTTACCTTCAGCTTTTTACAGAAATGTTTATTTGTACAGGTGTGTTATATACAAGTGCATAGCACTCTATTCTCTACTGCAAACACAATCTGTATTTTAGCATGTTCAAGAACATTTTAGTTGATAGATTAGGATTATGTCAGATTTATGGATAGACTTTTTCCAAGAAATCCGTGAAATACTGCATTAATGTTGTATTCTCAAATTTTGTTTTCAGACCTAATTTAGACCCCACCAATTAGTTTCTTTGTCAAAAACATAATCCGTTTCACCTTCAAAGTTATTTTGAGGTGCAATACGTACTTTATTGTCATACACCTTTGTCTGACTACAGCCAGTGTTCTGTTTGTATAGCTGCAATAAAATTTGTCACGCTTGTGCCATGAAGCGGGTCCTCATGTTAGTAAAATTAGGTTTAGGCCCGACAAAGCATGTTCACACTCTGAAGGATTTGGTTTAATAGTAAGGAGTGTTTTCACAACCTTAAGTATGCCTGTTACTTTAGGAGCCCAGCATACATACAAATTAATGCTGAGCATCTTATTGTTTTTTGTGTGATTTATCTTATTAATAATAATAGGTTACATTTATTGAGCGCCTTTCACAAACCTAAGGTCGCTTTACATACAGAGTTAAAAAAAAAAAATATATTACACAGATGATAAAAGTTTGTAGAAGAGGAAAGTTTTCAGTTGCGATTTAAAAGTGCATAAACAGGAGCAATCTTGGAGAGACTGAGAAAGAGAGTTCCAGAGTTGAGGTGCTATAGCACTGAAGGACCTGCCTCCCAAGGTGGAAAGTCTGGTGCGTGGGACAGTAAGGAGATTACTGTTCGAGGACCTGAGAGAGCGACAAGGAGTGTAAGGAACTAGTAGCTGAGTGAGGTTGAGGGGGGCAAGGTTATGTAGGGCTTTGAAGGTGAGAAGCAGAATCTTGAATTTAATCCTTGATGGAACCTGTAACCAGTGAAGCTGGGAGAGAATAGGGGAGATGTGAGCAAAACGCTTTGTGTTCTGTGAGGACTCTAGCTGCGGAGTTCTGAATATACTGTAGCTTCTGTATAGATTTTGCAGGGAGGCCAATGAAGAGGGAATTACAGTAATCAGTACGAGACATTATGAAACAATGAACCAGAGTTTGAGCATCAGACAAGTACAGAAATGGACGGAGGCGGGAAATGTTACAGAGATGATAGAATTAAATTTTGGAAAGAGACGTAATGTGTAGCTCAAAGTTAAGTGATGAATCAAACAAAACACCAAGATTTCTGACAACAGGAGCAGGTTTGACAAGTGTACCATCAACAGAAATAGAGAAACTGGATGCCTTAGAAAGCTGGGATTTTGGACCTACCAGTAACACTTCAGTTTTATTGGCATTAAGTTTGAGAAAGTTATTTTCCATCCATAGCTTAAGATCAGTGATGCATTCCGTGAGTGTGCTGGGAGATGAATCTGTAGGGGAGTCTGTACTAAGATATAACTGTATATCGTCTGCATAACAGTGGAAGTTAAGGCCATGTCTGTGAATAATCTGACCCAAAGGAAGGATATAAAGTAGAAAAAGTAATGGCCCAAGGACTGAACCCTGAGGGACACCACGTGACACAGGTGAGATGGAGGATTTATATTGGCCAAGTGAGACAAACTGTTGCCTATTCGAGAGATATGATGTGAGCCATTGAAGGGCCAGAAGATGCCTACAGCAGAGGGACGCGACAGGAGGATTTCATGGTTAACAGTGTCAAATGCTGCACTTAAGTCAAGAAGGAGGAGAATATTAAGGGAACCGCAATCTGCAGACTGGAGAAGATCATTGACTACACGGAGAAGAGCTGTCTCAGTGCTGTGCTGTGTATGAAAGCCGGACTGAAAAGGCTCATAGAGTGTATTATCTAGAAGAAAAGCATGGAGTTGTGTAGCAACCACGCATTCCATCACCTTAGCTTTAAAAAAAAAAAAAGGGAGACGAATACAGAAGGGAAGCTGCAAAAAAATCAGAATTAACAGACCTAATGTTGCGATAGGAGATGACTTTTTCTTGACAGATGTAGTGGTAATAATCCTAAAGTTGCATTCAATAATCTTATGATCAGAAATACCAGAGAGTGAACCCGAGACAGAGACATTATTCGAGCCATTTGAACAAAGCAAGTCAAGAATATGACACTGAGTATGAGTGGGGAAATCCACATGCTGTGTCAAGTCAAAACAATCCAGAGGTGAAATAAATTCAGCTGTACGAGAGCTGTTGATATCAACATGAATATTAAAATCTCCAAGTAAAATTACAGCAGGGCAAAGAGATGAGATTACAGTGAGAAGTTAATTAAATTCAGACAGAAAGTTCACCACAGATTTGGGAGGGCGATGAACTAACAGCAGTAGTACAGGAGGGGAGGAAACCATTTTAACAGCAGTATATTCAAAAGATGTGATTTCAAAAAAAGAAGAGTGCCTTCATTGTCAAGGTAGATCTATAAACCACAGCCAGGCCACCCCTTTTTCCTGTTAACCTGGGTTTAGGTATGTGGCTATAGCCTGGGGGAGACAGCAAGTTTAAATGTTAATAGTCACCAGGTTGTTGCCAAGTTTCTATAAGAAGAAACATGTCCACTTGCTCCTGGGAGATGAGGTCATTAATCAGCGAGGTCTTGTTAGTGATGGAGTGAGTGTTCAAAAGGCCGAGCCTAAAGTTGGAACAGCCAGGAGAGTAGGGAGCAGACCGTTCCTGAAGAGGACAAAGATGGCCCATGTTTATTCCTCGGACAGCCCTAGCGTTACGCCAGTGAATGCGGGGAGATGTGAACACGGTGAGATGCCCATTTTGTGATTAACAAGCTGCTTTAAATTTGAGGTACTTTTTTCACCAGTAGAAGACCCTGTCTAATTGAAAAGAGTTGCCTGCTCCATCAGTGTACATTTTTGTTTCCAAGTTGTACAACTCATGAAACGACTGCACTGCATAAGCACTTGTTAGATCTTGCAGGCTGAATAGTGAAGTAAATGATCTAATATTACTGTGCTTTCTCACCTTTCCAGTACTAAAAGTAGTTTTGTCTGAAGACAAAGGACTGGTTGTATATGTGGTTTCTGGGTGCTCGAAGCATATAGCCCTGGCCCATTCTCTGATTTGGTTGTGGTTCTGTCCCCACCCTGCAGTCATCAGTTCCTACTTTGAGGAATATCCTCCAGATTTAGTCTGTTGAAAAAGTTAGTTTAGTATTTGAAAAGTTATTTTCCATTTATTTTTGTCAATTCTGCTTGAAATTATGATTCCTTTTACTTGTCACTGGTATTGAAGCAATAGTGGAGGGGTTTGCTTTGTCCATTTCTCTTTATAATTATTACTTTGTATCACGATAAATGACACGAAGATCCCATTAACTTTTGGCATTCTTTCACTCGTTACTCCTGTTGCTTTACTGTTAACACTCTTGTTTCTCTTGCTTATTTTATAGATTTGCTGCACAATTTCACTGTATTGCTCACTTTTGCGTGAGCAATAACCACAGACTGGGTGTGGCAATCTAGCACACTATAAGCAGCTTTCAAAACAACAGCAATGTTCATTTCATGCATGAAGAACTAGGTCTTTTTAATCAGATTGTTTTGGATTTGGACAATATTGCATCGACCGACGATCTGAAACATCTGGTAGTCTGCTGGGCTTGGCAAGTCTATAGTTTGGTAGTTCAGCACTGGGGAATTTTTTTTTTTTTTTTTAAGTGTTCAGCCTAGCAACTTGTCCGCCGCAAATGTTATAGTCAAAATAGGGAACAAATTAAATATTCATGTTCACTAAAACCTATTTTTAATTTTTCATACTTAAAATCTCACCGGTTTCTCTGAATGTAATGTTATGGTCTATTTAAAAACTTTCTTCTGTCAAAAATGTATGTGACAGAAAACTTCCTGTCATATAGCACATAGCTTGGAAAAATTTACATTTTACATACATTTTAAATCTGACATCTGAATACACTACTTCTTGTAAATTCATTTTTAAATGCTTTATATCAGTGTTTGTCAAGTTCAGTCCTGGGGAGTAAATACACAAGTATTTCCTTAATCAGTCATTTTTCCCTTAATTGATCTTATTGTTCACTTAGCTGATCCTTTTTTCTTTTAATTTTTGTATTTAGAAAACTGCACTAGTTTCATATTTACGTTTATGGGAAGTTAAGGCATATTTGTATTTTACTTGTATTTTGCTTACGTTGTTTCATTTTTTAAATCCTGTTTTTCTGTGGAGTTTGCTTTCTTAATTCTGTCTGAATGCCAGCAGTTGATGATGACCACAGCAGACACCACTATACATGTCTCTGAAAGGAGCAACTACTGTAGTTCTACCCACTTTTATGCTTATTAGCAAATAACTGTGTAAATAGCCATAAAATGACAATGAACAATTTCCTTCTACATTGAGTAAAAATATAGCTTAAACCAGTTTGTAATTTCTGAACTGATGCAAAAACTTAAACTGTGAAATAGTGGCTTGCTTAAAGTAGGAGTCCAGTGAAGAAAAGTAGTTGGTTGGGACTAAAACCTGAAGCCAGAGGGCATTTATAGGACTGAACTTGAGAACCACTGCTCTACATGGTCAGTAAATTGAACAGTTAATGGCCAACTGTTACTGGAAAGAAGGCATTTGAAGATGGTTGTGGTACAGGGCACAAAAAAAGGACAAACTTTTCTCCAAGCACTGTTCATATTACACTAACTGCCTAGCAGCAAATTCTGAGGCAACACAGTTTTAAAAAATGCTGCTGTCAGCTGTATACTGTAATTTGTATTTAGAATTTGAGGTGGACACCATCAATCGATAAAGTACTGGCAAAGAGTTCAAATTATAGAAATTTTAAATACTTGTCAATATAAGCAAATATTATAGTAAATTTGTTTTGTTGTACTTGAAGTTTTTGTTGTTAAATGCACATATAGATTACACATGGATATTTCTAATATTTGTTTTAAGTATATGTTGCAATATTCAATATATTAAGCAGCTTGTCATTTATGTTAATTTTAGGTTGCAAAGGAGCACAGGTGGAAGAAATTTGGAGCATGGAGCCAGAAAACTTTGAAAAACTAAAGTAAGTATAAATCAAAGAACAATTATAAAATCTTTAGTAAGTCAACAATGGCAGAAAGTGGTCATATTTGGTAGAAAAATATACAGTATTTTGAAATTTGTAAGACATTTTAATGGGGCATGCAGGGATAAAATATTAATGACTTAATAAATGTATTAAAGTATATTAAATGTTAGGTAATAATGACCACATAGTACTTTAACATAAACTCTGAGGTTTGCTAGTAATGGGTCTTGATTAATAAAAATAAAATCACTCACTTATATACAGTGCCTTGTAAAACACAGTGGCCATTTCAAAGTCCAAATGTCAATCCAATTGAGAATTTGTGGGTGGACTTAAAAAAAAAAAAAAGACTGTTCACTCATGTTACATATGCAGCCTGTCAGAGCTTGAGCAGTGTGGCAGAGGAGAATGGGGAAAATCACAGGGTCCACATGTGCAAAGCTGACAGAGACCTATGCACTCAAGACTCAAGGCTGTCATGGCTGCCGAATGTACATCTACTAAATACTGACTTGAGGGAAGTGAACGCTTATGCGATTTTATTTTTTTTACATTTTTAATTAATTTAGATAATTTGCCTGAGATCTCCTTTTGCTTTGTCATTTAAAGTCTTCTTCCGCTACACAGTGTCAAAAATCAAAACAAAATCCATAATAATAAAGTGTGAAAACGTCTTGGTGGTAAATCATTTGTATAAGCACTATAGCTCCAGGTGTTAGTGTTGTATATAACACTGTTCCATTTCCCAGCATGTACAGCATCTAGAAGCACCATTATTAGGTTTGGAAGGCTTGTGACTGGAAGAACTCTACCTAGATATACATTTTTATGAATACAAAACAATGCAAAAGATCATGTTTTAATAGGAAATACATGTGAAGGTAATGAATTACAAGAGTTTTAGTAATACATGTTATTGTCTCTTTGTCCTATTGCAGTTTCATTTACTGTAGATGTGGACAGTTTTCCAGGTGACATGTAAACAAATACACAAAAAAAAAAATCCTTGCATACAATGGTGTTCACTCTGCATGAAAGTTTAGTAATTTACTGTGAAAACACATTTAAAGTTTCATTGCTAGTGTTATTTACCTCCAACAGGAATATACACATAGCCTGAATTATAACTAATCCTTATGATAATACTTGAATTATTTTTTATTTTGTAGCATTTAAATCTTGATTATTGTTAGTCTTATTATATGCTTCCTAAGTCTATAATGTGGAGTATTAATTAAAAGAAACTACTTCAAACAATTCAGTGCTTAAATTTCCTCCCAGTGACTTTATCTTCAAGATTTTAAAGTCTGCTCTTCACAATTTGGTTTGGCTTTGCGAGTGAGAGAGAGATTTGGAGCAGGCACTGATAGCGTGTTGCGGCAGCCACCACACGACGAACCACCTTGATTGGGACCCGCAGGTGATACCTCAGTACCACACTGGAACAGCAAGGAATACCAAAAAAAAAGAACTTGATTTTACATACATTAAGAATAGGCTTGAGGAATGCACATTTAACATCGGCCAGTTTTTGTTTTGTTAATCTTTTTCCTACTCTGTATGTATTGGTCAGAATTTTTTTACATGCAAGAGTGTAATACTTTGATTCTGTTTTTCCATCCATCCATCCTCTTCTGCTTATCCTCTTTCACTTTTGCTTGAAGCTATGAAAAGTTAATAATTTTATTAGGGCTGCCAGTAGATTAATTTTTATTTGTAATTGAGCACACTTTAGTTATGAAATTGTTTAATTGTACTTCACAGCATATTTCATAAGGCTCTGTTATAGCCTATGAACAACATCATCAGATCATCTATAAATACGATAATGTCAGTATTGTGATGTATGGAAATAATTTTTAGAAAATTTCCGAAATTCCATTCATTGTCAAAATTATGATAAAGCACAGTATTTTGGACATGTCTCTAACATTGCTGTAGACCACTGTCTAGAGTAACTGAAAAATGTCATAATTTTTCCTACATAATAGTCGGCCAGATTCTGAGGCACACAAGTTTGTTCACATTTTCAGATACCAGAGCAGATCTGTTTTTGTGCTCAGTGTGTCTAGTGGCTAAAAGATATTTTACATGGCACGCTTGAAGAATGAATTGCTAGACATCTCTGTGCATTGCTGGCTGATTTACCATTAGCTCTTCTGTGAGCAGATCACCGTTGTAGGTGGGCAGTGTTCAAGGCTGATGCTGGGCTTTGTCTGTCTAGAAAGAGATCTAGTTTCTAGTGTTGCTTCATCAAAAGACTGAATGAATCCAATGCCAGTAGCTGGAGATGCATTTTCTTTTTTGGTGGTTTAAATTCAGTGTCGGATGAATGTGGTATCAGTTCTCCCTCCATCAGCATCATGACCAGTGTTCTCCACACTTCACATGCCTTCTCAAAGAAGAGAGAACTGAATTCTTTGAATTGGAGATTGAGAGCTGTTGCTGTTTTGAGCAATGAAATGTTTGTTTTACCCCTGCGCTTTGCCAAGTCCATTTTGAAGACATCTTCTGAGACCTTCATTGTGCAGGATATTTGACACAGTACAGGCAAAACAACAGAGCAGGACACGTACTGTACTTTTCATCCCCCAGGAACTCCATGACATCTATGCAAAATAACTAAAAACATGCAGGAATTCACATACCACTAGTGCAATCTCTCATACTCCTGCTTTACTTTCTCTCCACACCCTTACACTCTGTTATATGTACATTTATTTTCTGCACATTTCCGTGCTAAGTGATTTGAGGAGAGAAAAAAAAATGCACAAGAGGCACAATTGTTCATTTTGTGTAATATGAGGTTGAGAACACTGTTATTCTAGCCATCCCCCACGGCTCCGCCCGTGTAGTAGTGAAACAGGACAGTGAGGAGGGCCCTGCCTGGTACCCCACTCCTGATATAACGCTTCCCCCTCCCCTCGGCCCGTAGCCTGCATCTTGGATTAACAATTGCTCCTGCAAGTGAACTATGATTCTTGGCGTGATGAGAGAAGTTGCAAAACCAATCGGAATGTTCGAGCAAATTATAGAAAAAAACCTGATTTAAATCTGTTAAGTAGTTCTCTCATGAAAAGCAGAGAGATGTTGGAGATATATATATATATATATATAAATAAGAGAGAGAGAGAGAGCGAGCGAGAGGTGAGCATTTGTGGTTATCTACTGTAACAAGGTGAGATGCTCACTAGGTCTTCAGGTGCACTGTATACCGTATGCACATATATTGATATTGCTAGAGCTTTACTTTTGTGTGAGAGCAGTACAGTGTTTACCTTGATTGAAGGTCAGTGGCACAGATATTATTATTCTTCACTGCAATAATAATTATATTGTTTTGAGAACCAACCAGGTTTAGCCACTTTTTGAGATGGCATCTATTTTTGAATTTGCGAGCAAACACAAGTGTCAGAATCTTTTAACATGTTTGTAAATTAGTAAACCGAGTGATGTGCTAGTGAAGGGTGCCTCTCTATGAAAAAGGGAAAAAAGACAACTGCACAATTCCAGCAAAAGCATCAAAGACTCGTTTTGCTTTCAAGAAAAACAGACCACCTAAAATCACTTCCAACATCCTGACCCTTTTTTCAGGTTGTATGCAAATAATTTTATTATTTAGTTTCTATTTTATGCAATAAATGAAATTACTTAGCACAGCATTGAATTGCCTCTGTGATAACTCATCATGGGTATTTTGAATGCTTATAGTTGAAGTAGTTGTAGAATGCCTAGTAAAAGAAAGCCCTTTCTTATTGAGGCAACTGTTACATTACAGATTTAGGCTGCACAGCGTTCTCAACCTTTTTAATGTATGGTTTGGAGAAATGATCACTTTCACAAAAATAACCCTAAAAGCAGCATTAGAAACTATATTGGGAACACAGACCTGCCCTTTCTGTGTTCCTATTTAACTTAAAAATGTGACTATCAACATTTTAGTAATTGACAAAGACATCAATAATGCTATATAATCCACAACCAGTTGTTTGGAAGCTCATAACTTACGTACTTCCAGTATGGTTCCAGTTTCTCCAACCAGGTTAGTTTATCAAGCTCTGCTGATATTACCATGGCCAGTTTGTTTCTCCTGTGCCAAAGATGTAACCAGGGGATTTTTATTGCAATTTATCTTTCTGACCATCTCCAGGGTGGATTGCCACCTTTTTAGAAACCTTTTACACAAGAGATTCATTGTTCAAACTATGAGTGGTTTGCTGTTCCTTTAACTCTCATATTGTAATGCTCTACTAATTGACTGTAAACCCACCCTAATGAAAAGCCTCGATGTTTACTCTCTATATAATGTGTGCCATACAAGGCATATGCTGGTATGGTAGTAGCCTCACTGCAGCAATCATATTTTGTGTGCTGTCAGGCCCAACTGTACTGATTTTGTTTTCAATCTCCCATTCCCTCGCTGCTGCCACAAATTGTTTAGCACAAGCTTTAGCAAAATGCTTCTCTGTTTTCAGAACAGTTAAAACAAATTGATGCATACAGCAGTCTTCATCAATGAAATGCACTGTTGTGCCTAAGTAATTATGATTGCTCACAGATGTCTATTGATGCCCCCAGTTAATGTAGTGTATTTTGTTTGTGCTAGTTGTTCCACTCTGCATTTCTCTTCATCCTTGTTTAGCTCATGTCCTCAGCACATGATTATAGTTCTTGACAATAGCTGGTAAGATTGGTCATGAGTGGCAATCCTTATAACATTATTAAAACCCTGGTCTTCATTGATGTTGATAGGATGGCAGTTCGTTGCATTGCACTTTGTGATGGCAATAATTAGTGTAGCTGATACTGGTCCGCTCGTGGTTTGGCTGAATTGATCCTTGGTGTTTGTCACATATATTTGGCTGTGGCACATGCAAACATGTGCTTTGCTTTTAAATGATACTTTAAACTCAAGGAGCTGTGGTGGTAGATAAACCCTTTGTTTCGATGTGTGCATACTTCTTTGTTTTCACACAGTGAGCTGTCTGAAATTTTTTGTTTTGAAACAAAAGTTTCCGCCAGGAAAATTCACAGGTATCTTTGCTATTGTTACATTAAAAATGTAATCCTGCACAAATTGATAATGGTAATGCTTTCTATTGGGGCAGGGGCGGGCTGAAAAAGTGGTTCAGTGGCAGCTAACCAAATCACAGCTTTTTGTTTTGTATGCCTCTTAATTTATTAGTATTTTGTACTACATTTAATATTGATAGATACAGGAAAAGAAAGAGTGGGTAAAAGGGTATCCATGACCATTTGGAAAAGGGTAGTTGCTACTTTTAATTTTTGTATGCCTGTCCATCATTCGCTGCATTACATACGTGCACACATTTGGAAGGTTCTGGCATTTCATGATTAATTTGTGTAATTTTAACACGTCAAGACTTTTAAATTGATCTTGGCGTTAAATTGTTAATGCTAGTGGCTCTAATTTTAATATTCAGATGTACAGCTAAAAGTCCTTTACAACGAACTGCCAGGGACCCAAAAAATATTTCATCATAATGAAAATTTTGTTGTAATGAGATTCTGTATTGGTCACTATAGTGCTTTCTTTCACGCGTCCAGGCGTTTGCAATCATTTCAATAGCTTCTTTAGCGTTAATTTTAATCTCCTACTGTCTACAGTTATGCTGACGAGAATTTTTCTCTGCATTTCCTTGTAATAATACACTTTCAGGGGTCAAATGATGCCCAAATCCATTGACTGAAGCACTGCTGTGCAATTGGGTGTAAGGAATTCAACAAGAACATTATCTAAATGCGGAATCATATCGTGGGCAGCACAGTTATCAATCAGAAGCCAAATTATCTTTTTCTCCTTCATATTGTGAGGTTTCTGAACTGTTTTGGGATCACACTCCAACCCCCCCGCAAAGAGAACGTCACACTGAAGTATGTCCGAAGTGCAATTGCCGCGTCTGTGTAAGATTGTTTGTCCTTGGCAGGGCAACAGCAGGCTTACAGCGGTGCGGTGAGGCGCCACAGAAGCGAATCCTAAAAGATCAGGGTTGCGCTATAAGTTCCTGTCTTACACCCCAAAACACAAGGCTTAGGCTCATTACTTTAGCAAAACCAGCTTTATTCAGCTTGAAACAGGAACAGCACAGTTATTTATTGTAGCGGGATCTGCCACTCTCCTATAAACAGACACAGCAGTCAGGCAGGATTGTGGCCAGGTTAATGGCCAAGTAATCCTGTTCCCTGCATTACCCATCGAGTTTGCTTTGGCGAAGAGAGGCAGCAGAGCTGTGAGCCTGCTTTTGCCCCGGCAACCTATAAACAGTCTTCCACAGACGCGGCGATCGCACTTTGGGACGCTCTTCCCAAGAGAGTTTAGAAACCTCACATTTTCTTAAATGAGTGCCGTATTAATAGGAATGTTTCTTGAATGAGCATTACTTAACCACATAAAAATGGCTTTTTCGACGTCTTCAAATACAGCAGTTTACATACATTTGCCACCCGAGATTTTTCTTCTTTTTTTGGCTCTGTCTTTCAAGAAAGTTGACAGTGTCCGAATTTACTGGCAACATCTTTTTTCTTTTTTTGCTGCAATCGAGAGCTGCAAAAAATTTTGATTTTTTTTTTCTAATATGAACTGTTATTGTTTTTCATGTCTGCTGTTTCTATAGGAGGGTGACAATGAGTTAAATTCCAATGGATGTTTTTCAAATGTTGACGAGCAGTAAGCAAAAGGTATCACTGAAAATCACCGAAAACAAAAATGGCAAAAAAAAAAACAGTACAAGGAAAGTTCGAAGAAAGAATTTTTTTTTTTTTTTTTTTACACAGTATTTCTGTTTGGGGATCGTTGTGCACAACTGGGCTGCGACCACAGAAAAAACTGCTTTGGGAATGATTCATTCAGGCATTTCAAGGTCACTTCGTGGTAATGAAAGTATCTGCTGAATGTACTTCGTAGTAGCGAATTTTCTGTAGACTCCTGTCATATGGGGAAACTGTCGGGACCATAAAAATACTTCGTTGTAATGAAAATTTCGCTGTACAGATATTCGTTGTAACTGAATTTTACCTGTACAATGAAAAAGGCAAAACCATTCTTTCATTGTGACACCTATATATTTTGTAACGATATTGCATACTGGTGGCAGTGTATAGTGCTGCACTCTTACAGACCTAGCATCTTGGGTTCAAATACAATGCCTGTGTCATTGTTTGTGTGAAGTTTGCTCATTCTATTCATGCCTGCATGGTAATCCGCAAAGATGTGCTAGTCATTTGCTTTGTGATTCCAATTAGTCCTGTGAGAATGTGAGTGGGAGGGTGGGTATACTGGTGCCCTGTTTATGGCTGTTTCGAGCCTTGCATCCAGTATTTTCCTTAAACTGTCCAATTGCAGTGCGGAACTCCATTGATTTAATTTGATTGGTTATTCCAGATTTGTCTAACTGCGGTTGCTTCTAGTCTTGTGCCCATTGTTGTTAGGATAGGCTCTAGGCCACACAACTGAATTGGATTAAGTGGGTTTGATAATGTTTTATTTTTTTGCAGACCTGTTCATGGATTGATTTTCCTTTTCAAGTGGCAGCCAGGTGAAGAACCTGCTGGATCTATAGTTCAAGACTCGAGACTTGATCATATCTTCTTTGCTAAACAGGTGTAATATTTTACCTTTAAACATCCAAAATTTCTTGAATTGTTTTGTAAGAATCTCTGCGGTATCCCCTGTCTAGTTAGAATTTTTTCTTGTTTCTCTCTGACCCTTCAGAATATAAGCATGGCTAAAACTGATGACTGTATAGCTCATACAATATAGTCTTAAAGATAAATGAATACATTCTCACGAAAACCTTTTTTATGTGGCTATTAGTTTAAGTGTTATTTCTAATGTGCTAGTTTTCTGCAGCTTAAAATTCCTTATTAATTTTAAGGAATCAACTCTTTTCTATTTGGCTGGAATCATCTTAAACACACATTAAAATAACCACATAAAAAGTTTGATGAGAAAAGTCAAGTTATAGTATTAAACATACTACTATATACTACCCTAGTTGGCAACTTTTTCAGCATTTTTACTGTTTTTCAGTTTGTAAAAAATGTAGTTTAAACCAATTTCTATTTAAGCTAAGATGATAAGATGTAAACTTTCACTGACTGTACAAACTCCTTTTCTTATTTAAAATACTGCGAGTGAGTGAGTCAGTGAAGGAAGAGGGAGGGAAAAGCTCTATTTTTATTTGTTCAAGAGATGTGAATACTTGTGGTCAAAGTAGCAGAGTGTTAACATCTGTTTCAGTGGATAACGGGCACATGTTACATTAATCTGTTGTACATTTCTTAAAACAAGTTTCAGTCTGAAATGTATAAATACAATATACCAATACCCACCAAAACCATCAGAATTTTTAGTTAGACCATAATATGTTTTTTTGGTTATACTTTTCACTCCTAGCCTCTTCCTAATTCTTCTGTGTGTAAGCAGCAATCCTATGAATTAGCTTTATGACTGGATTTTCTGCTTCTCACTTTATTTCATGTCTTTATCTCCCTCATAACCCAACTGCACATAGTATTTAAGTAACAACAGCTTCTAATACACTTTTACTGCTACCTAATTTTGTACCTACAAACTTGCATTTTCTTTGTAATGTGAATTTAAGGTGTAGCTCAGTGCTACCAGAATTACTAATAAAAGTACCAGCTGATGACACAAATGATTGTTTTTCCTATAAATAGGGTAATAATACATATCAAGTAAATATGTTTTGGAGGAAATAACAATTTTTAAATTAACTTTGCATTGGGTGATATAAAGCATGCTAAACAGATTAGATTAAAGTCACAAAAGCCCCAATGTAAAATTCTGTATATTTGAATGTAAAAATAAGTGTTCTGCCATTGCATATGCTTTGTTAACTTGCTTGTAATTTTTAATGGTGTTTTTTGTTTTTTTTTTGTTTTTTTTAGGTTATTAATAATGCTTGCGCTACACAAGCAATTGTTAGTGTGTTATTAAATAGCAGTCATCCGGACATGGAACTGGGTGAAACACTAACAGAGTTTAAGGAATTCACACAGAGTTTTGATGCTGCTGTATGTATACATTTTTGAGCATTATTCATTCAGTGTTACTTTGAAAAGTAATATATTGGAATTTGTTTAGCTGTTTAACTCAGAATTCAGCTACTAATATTAAATAAGCCTATGGCAAATCTTAATCTGGTTCAGACCCCTTGTTACTTATGTTTATAAATACATTCAGTATAATTTCATTTTTATAGCTGTGATTAAAATGTAAGTTATCTTTATATAATAGATATTTTGCCCTTGTGACTGTTATTTAGTGTATTATCACATACAATGGAAATCTTTTTTATATTAATTTTGTTTTAATGTTGTCTTCATGATGATCTAGTAGTTTGCATTAGGTGTATAAATTCGTAAACCTGGATAATTACTCAATTTCAAGGTCACATTATTGCAATCAATCATTTTAGTTTTCATATAGTTCTATTCATGAGACCACCGATGCAGTGCAGTTAATTTTTGGTGTACAGTACACCAGTAGAAATTTGTCATCTGGGAGAAATTTTCACATAATTTTTATTGCAGTTTGCCTAATCAATATTATATCACATACAATAATAAATATATTATAAATTGTTGTGAAAGTTCAGTAAAAATAAAATTATTAAAAAAAATACCCACACATAAACTACTGGCTTGAATAAGAGCTGCTGCTGTCAATCACAGGCTTATAGGTGACACTAAGATGGTCAGATTGACTGGGCAATGAGGGCACACATATACAGCAAGAGGTGGTGTAAAGTACTCGGTGGTTTTATTTCAAACAAATTTTCAATACTAAAAGTGCAGTAAATTATAAATCATGATAAAAGTAGTGTTCATGTGGACGTTAAATAACGATAAGTAAATTCCAACAACAGGTTCAAATCAAAATCTAAAACACAGTCAGGATCTTCCATTTAAAAACAAATCATGAGTCTCTGTGCCTCCTTCTAAAACATTATCTCCTTTTCCCTCCCAATAAGGCCTCCTCAGAAAATTGAGGCATTTTCTGGTAAGCATGATTAACCTTTAGTTCGCTCACATTCACATCGCCACCTCTCGGCGGCCATTGGGGCCCCCCCCCGCGAGCTCTGCTCCCTTCTGATTGTTGTCCCTCGCTGTCCATGAGATTCTCAAACGAAATGGTTGCTCCTGCTATTCTACATCATTTAGCAGGAGCCACCCTACCCCATGGAGAACCTTCTATGATTGCCAGGCTTCCTGTCTGACTTTTATTCTGTTCTGTTTTTCCTCTCTATTTAACCTACCATCTTTCTTTCCTTCCTTTTCTCCTTTATTGTCCTCTTTAGACTCCTTTATACTAATGTGGGAATGGCATACTAATTAATATCCATGGAGCTTGACATAATAAAGCAGCATGTGACAGCCCAGTTCCTCAGCTGTGCCTGCACAATTTGCCCCAGCACAGACCTCTATCACATCACAGATAATGTTCAAAATTTTGTAAATATATTATTTTCCATATATTACCCACCCCTACAGTTAATCAAGCATACTAGTATTCCATTTAAAGCAACAAGACGAAGTAGTGATTTAAATACATGATTAATGACAAGACTAATCAAATGACTTGCTAATTTCCTGATAATAAGAAAAATAGCCACTTAAGTTACATAAAGCTATACATCATAAAAATATAATTTTGCATATGCCACAAAGTACTCCAAAGTATAATTTGTAGTTCAAGCATTTTGTTGACATTCTTCACTAAGCTCAGTCTTCAGAGCAGTCAGTAGAAAGAAGGGGGCAGTATTTTAAACATAAAAAAAAACTTTTTTGCACTAATCTTCATATTCAAAGGACTAGCTCTTTTTCTTCATATCATTAGGCAATTGTATTCATTCCAGATTCTGGTGGGGATAGATTGACTACAGATTTATATTACAACCAATTCCTTTGAAGTTGAGAGCCAGTGTATAGTTCTGTAACATAATAAGCAATAAATAACTTGTTGACCTGGTATAATTTATAGTTATTTGGTTATCAAAAATATGGCTGTAAGGAAATAATTGGGTCAATAGTTTTGGACTGATGGTTTTTAGTGAGACAATGCAGTAGACACCTGAATAAAGAGAGTGAAGAGGATTGCCCTTTTATATAGGAAAGTTACCATTTTGTGCTCTGTATGTCCATTGGCAACAGCATAAGCTTTAACAGGATTATTGAGCCATCCAAATTACTATTTTCATATGTGACAATATGTATCCCTGAAAAATCACTTGAACAAATGTTAAAATTTAGATTTTTACCTTTTTCAACATTACGTAACTGTTACAGATGTCACTGTCTTTTTTGTTCATTTGATACAAATTTTATATAAATGATGGTGAGTTGCCATAGAGAAAGGGTTATAAAGAGGACCTTTGCATTTTTCCCCAAATATGTACTTTCAGTAGTAATGTCACTTTTAGTGTATATTTATGGTAAATTCTTTTCACCAGATGAAGGGTTTGGCACTAAGCAACTCTGAAGTCATTCGCCAAGTTCACAACGGTTTTGCCAGGTACATATTAAAAACAATCTTTGTTTGAATGCTGTCAATGATTGTAATTTATCCTTTTTTTTTTAATAAGAGGGCATTAAATTGCATTCATTAAATGTTTAATTATTGAGACATTTGTATCAGTCATGCCATGGTTGTGTTGAATGTAAGCATAAGCATTTTATTTAAAAGATTCAGGTTTGTTTATGCTACTCTTGCAAATTTTTGAGTGGAAGCAAAAGCTCATGAGGACATTGAATACTTTGATCTAATTAACAGGCAGCAGATGTTTGAGTTTGATGCAAAATCAACTGCAAAGGATGAAGATGCCTTTCACTTTGTGAGTTATGTTCCAGTCAGTGGACGTCTCTATGAATTGGATGGTCTACGTGAAGGTCCAATTGACCTAGGTATAAATGGCAATTTCTGGTAATCAGAAATTTTTATTGTTTTTTTGTTTTTTTTTTAACTAAACTTAACCCCAGTGTTTACACAACAGATTTACTTTTTTCCACATTCCACAGAATTAGTTATGAAACATAGTGTGATATCACTTGCTATCACTCATTTACGCATTTATGGCCACATACTGTGTCTTTATTACAAATATCTTTACCCAGTCAATTTTCTTTTTTCACTCTGTGATTAAACCAACTACATACTTCTTTAAAGTGACTATTTTTAATGTAACTGTTCTAGTATTCAGGCACTATAACATTATAATTGAATGTAAATACACAGTTGCCTCAATTTTAAGTTCTATTTTGGCAATGTCCCTGGCAGATCTGTAGAGGTTGGCCCTATTGTTAATAATTTCCCAATCAGTGATGTCTTCTCTGAATTTTATATGTATATGTGTATACACACACACACATACACACACATTATTTATATATATATATATATATATATGTATATATATATATATATATATATATATATAATCTCAAAAATTGAGTTTTTATGAATGCATTGTCTTTGTAATTACTTGACTATGTTGAAGTGATAGCTTTCACCCTTTCTGTTTTTACAAGTGTCTGATAAAACCTGTTAATGTGTATCTCTTAAATCATAGAAAAATGTTAAATATGTTTTGTGTAGTTTATATTACTGGGTTTATTTGTTTAATATCCCTCTTTTAGGTGCCTGCAACCAGGATGACTGGATAAGTGCTGTACGACCAGTAATAGAGAAAAGAATTCAAAAGTAATGCAGTTTCTTACATTTCTAATTTTCTGTAATTTAGAAATATCTGTTTTTCAAATATTCTCTGTTAAGGGTAAATTAAAAATGGGTCAAGAAAATTTTATTTTTATAAATGCTTTCATCTCTTTGGTTCATGTGTTCTTGGAGTAGCATAGGCACATATGTAGAATACATACAAAATATTAGTGTGTTCAAATGAACATTGTAAAAAGCTATTGATGACAGGAGGCAAGGAAATTAGCAGTCCTTTCTTCTTGCAGCTGCAGTACTCTTGCATTTTCAAGTAGGGCTGTCCGAGTGAACATAACTATTCCAGTATAATTCAAATCTATATGAAAAAGGTCTTCCTCAATGGTAAACATTGATTGTAAACGTTTTTTTAACCTTCCACTAATTTCGGGAATCTGTTACTCTAGAAACGCTATGCTGCTATACTTCTGTATTTTGTGTGCATTATGCACATTACCTTCATGATCAGTGTATTTATAATTGTTGGTTTATATCTATTTTTATAAAGTGGACTAACTTTTCTATCACAGTGCTCTTCATTTTCAATTAACGAGTGTACTAACAGATTTTAAAGACTTGTTCAGTGTACTAAAAGTATAATTCTTTGCTCCTGTACCTGTTCAGTTTCACTTCTCAACCTGAGATACCAGATTTGCTCTTTTATATTAAAACCGTTAAGCAGTCATCGTAGCACAAAGCTGATTTCTTTTCTCATTACACAAAACACATACACATTACACATAACTTCCATATTTCTGATTTTCATTTTGTTACTAGCTGTACCCGGCCACGCGTTGCTGTGGCTCAGTCTGGTTAAATGTTAAAGAAAGAAAAGAGAGAGCGCACGTTTCTAATATGTTTAATTTCACAATGCTTGTGGGTATACAATATTTTTTGTTGTTCCATTGTCTCTGCAGATATAGAGATTGTCTGGTTTGCCGACTCTAGAACACGCAACATATAATTGTCCATGTGAGAAGCAATCCGTGTCTAGATCTAAACCGCACAATTCTAAAGATTGGCCCTGAGCTTTGTTGATGGTGATTGCAAACGCCAATCGAATTGGGAATTGCAATCTCTTAAAGGCATATCCGTTGGAATCATAGGAATGCGAGGAATGAGGACATCTTCACCTTTGAAAGGTCCTGTCAAGATTGTTGCTTCTACGACGTTGCTCATTAATTTTTTTACTGCAAGCCACATGCCGTTGCAAAGCTTTGGCTTTATTTCACAACATAATTGGCACACTGATTTTCAATTGCAGTATGTGCGGTGGTATCCCTGGCAGATCGAGTGAATTCAAAAATTCTGTTGGATAATTAACCGCTTCATCTGCTTCCTCAACAGTGTCGACGGACTTGTATGTGACTGCCTCGCTTTGAATGTTAGACTGAATAATATTGTTAAGTTCGTAGACGTCTTTGTTCTTGGCCGCAAGAATAGCTCGTTCACTCAGCCAATCGTGATTCTTATAATTGGTGTGAATATTGGGAAATACTTTTTCAACCAATTCTTGTTTTGACGTCACTAAATTGCAGAAGTTATGAGACAATGAAATTCGTCCTGAGGTCAGATCAACCGGCACCTTTCCGTTCCCAATTTCCAGCAATTGATGTGAGAATATCTCAGCTGATCGATCGTTTTGCAGCTGGACACGCATATTTGTAGTTCATTTTAAAGTCTTTACGTGTCGCCACAAAGTAGAGTATTTCAGGCAAGCATTTATTTCGTCCGCTGGTGTCGATCGAGGAATAAAGGTAATGTTTGCCTGAAATCTCCTGCAAGCTATATTAATGCGTTCCCAAATGGTCTGATGTTTCCACGCAAGTCTTGCAATGATCGATCAAGAGCCTCGAGCGTTTTTTTGTGCGCCATTGTGCATTCATCTCAAACAATAAGTTTGCATTTCTGCAATACTTTTCCCATGCCGGATGCTTTGGAAATGTTGCACGTGGGAGGATTGTAAATCGGAAACATTGAAATGGAATCGTAAAATATTTAGTATATCGTGTGTTGCTTTTACGTCCAACAGATGGTGCTGTTTTTCAAAAAAAAAGCATGTTTTTACCTGTCACAGGTGTGACATCTATATAATAGGTATATAAAAACACGCGCGTATTTGAATGCAACGTTGTGTCAAAATTTCAAAGCAATTGGTGAAGAACTTTTGGAGATTTAAGATTTTGAACAAACAAACATTTACATTTTTATTTATATAGATTATAACAACTTTAAAAGCTATACCCTACATTTGCGATTTGTTTTAAACTTTTGCTATGTATGGTATTTTACTTAGCAATATTTATAAGATGCTGCTAATGAAAGTGTTTTCTAAATAAATATAATGAGGAGGTAACCCCTAAAGATTGTTACAAAGCAACATTAAGTACTTTTCAGTAAATCCTTTTGTGAAACATGAATAGACTCAGTTGAGATTCTTTCAATTTGTAAAATACAGATGGGCCCAGACATCATATATTTAACACCTAAGGGCCAGAAAGGCATATAGTGGCACAAAGGGGTGGAAGAGAGGACAGGGTGCGAGGGACTAAAATAATGCGTATGTTTGAAATGTTGTACAGTAAATAATCAGAAGAGGTTTTGTATGTTTCATATATGCATTATAGGCAGAAAAAACTATCCCGGTTCCACTTTCCTCTTTGATCATGTCCCTTTCTATGTACCAAAAATCTTGTTTTTGGTAAAGGCTTTGTTTTCAAGTAAGGCTGTATCAGTGTTTAACTTGTAAGCACAGCATGATATAAAGCTGTACCATGAGCAAAAAAGATAAAAATAGTAATGATGAAGCATACAAAGGCACATTAAGTAGAAGTTTGCATTTAGTAGCAATTACTTTTAACCAATGTTTGAATATATTCAAATATTCATTTTTAATAGGAGTATTCAAGTCCCAATTTTTATATAATTTTACAGCCCTAGTGGCAAATAACGTGTGGCATACTCTGAACAAGTTGTGCATTTCTGCAGTGTTTTGAAAGCATTCCCTTTAAATTGGTGGAGGGAAAATATATAATGAACAAACAAATTTTTTCCCAGGTGGCAGAAAGCCATAACTTGAGTTTTGTTTTATTTTCAATAGGAAACTAATTTTGATTAATGCAAAAAAATTAGTCTTAAAGTAAGAGATACAGTAGGTGTATTGTTAAAAATCATAACAGATTAGGCTCTGTTTTAGGCCTACAAATGTCTTTTAATTAAAGAATTGTCTAAATTCTGTCTAAACTGCTGTGTTCTGTGTCTAATACTTTTAATTGCATGAACATTATACTTTTTTTTTTGTGGATGTTGTCAAGCATATGCTGTTTGTTGCTGAATTTTATGAATTGTTTGGTCAGATCATTATGTTAATGTGTGCTGAATTTTTTGTTTAGAGAATGTCGATTTCACAGGTGTTTTGTTTTTCTTCCCAAGGTACAGTGAAGGTGAAATAAGATTTAACCTGATGGCAATTGTATCAGACAGAAAAATGATTTATGAACGCAAGATCTCAGAACTTCAAAGTCAGCTTACTGAAGTTAGTGATTTTTAAAAACACTTAAATTGTGCTTATAGGGTTATAGTAAGCATTTTTCTGTCTTTTATTTATGACTACTGAAGCCACATGCATTTTAATAATTATAATTAACAGAAGAATGAGCCATTGATATGAGAATGATTTTAATTAAACTTGAAAGTTTCAGTAGTGTGTTTCATATTCTTATGATTAAGTACAGTCCAAATATGCAAACCACTTTTTTCCCCTAGTTTTGGAGTGTCGTAGCAAGAGGTCTCTATAGTTATGTCGATTATTTATTTTAGTTTTTTATTTTTAATACATTTATGAAATTGTTAAAATGTTTCTGCTTTTTATATTAGTGTGTATTGTTTGCAGATTGGTTATTAAAGAAATTGATGCATTTTAAAGTAGGGCTATTGAGTGACAAAATGTGAAAAGATAATGTGGTTTAAGTGAATGACCTGTATATTATACTTGTCCAAAAAATGAGTTTGGTTAACAGATTATAAAAACAAATTGAAAGTAATGTAATTTTTAGAATTTCATTTGTTTTTTTTTTTTCTAAGTTGCATATATCTTCAATTTGTTTTATAATTGCAGGAGGAGCCAATGGATACAGACCAGAGTAGCAATCTATTAAGTTCAATACAGTCAGAAATTGCAAAATACCAAATGTTAATTGATGAAGAGAATCAAAAATTGAAGAGGTATAAGGTTAGTGCTCTTGTTTTTTCCCTTTTTGCAGTCATGATTGTAAGGTTGTATGAAGATGTGCTGTTACTGACTTTATAGTTTAAAATGGTGATAGTAAATTGCCATTAATAACATATCCGACAAGTTCCTGTTTGTGTGTTTCTTTGTTTGTGCTTGTTGCAGTTGTTCTAAGGAAACGTCTTGGTAAGAATTTTTAATTGTCCACCTGACAAAAAACTTGAACCTGAATCCTGGATAGATTATAATCCTGTTACCAAACAATGGAAGAACACGTTCAAAAATAGACTGTAGGCTACTTTATGCACATATCATTACTACTATTTTACGTCAGTCCTCATGTTTGAACATTTCATTGTGTAGAAAAATATTCTGCTAAAAGAAATTAAAATCTTTTTTTTTTTTCTTTTCTTTTTGGAAATTAGGTTGAAAATATTAGGAGAAAGCATAATTACCTTCCCTTTATAATGGAACTTTTGAAGACATTGGCTGAATATCAACAGTTAATACCTTTAGTTGAAAAGGTACAGGTTTGTTTTGCTTTATGTATATTGATCCAAGTATCTAAGCAGTACAGTGAAGGGTTTCAGTAAGAGTCTACATAATAAGTAAATATGAAATCCATGATGCAGAACGACATTACAAGCTGCTGTGCTTGCACTCAAAGCCCTGGGGGCACTAAAGTTTTCCCAAAAACCTCCACAGTAGTACTATTGATATTGATGGTTTTTGGGAGGCTTGGATTAAGAAACCGCATATAATGGCTGGATAGGTCACTTTTCTGTGATTATTGGTACAACTTTTTTAAGTTAGTTTTATATTTAAAAAGAGTACATTTAGTGATGCAGTAGTCCCCCAAAACAGTTTTTCATTATGTTTAATCAGTATGTTGGTTGTTCATTGCTTTCTTGTGAAGAAAGTTTGTTTGTTTACACCTTGAATTTAGAGTATATATACTAGCATTTACACATTTGCTTTTTTTTATAAACTAGTAAAGATTTAAAAAAAACTTTTTCAAGCAAAGCATACAGGCAGTGGTAATTTTTATAGGTGAATTTTGTCTCAACATTACAAGTAATACATGAGTAGTGCGAGGAAGATGTAAACCAACCCAAACACAGATCTTGATGCTGCTGCTTTTACAATATTTTTATTTTTTTTGCCAAATGCAGCGTATTTTATGTTTCTCTGAATTTTGCATTATGTTAATACAGTAAGCTCAGTTGTGTTAGACAAGTCTGCATTTGCAATCTGCAGTCAGCTACATGAGCTACATGTCACTTTACAAATATTCTTTCAGTATGCATAAGATAAATGGAGAATACTTTATATGTAACAAATATAAATTGCATTCTTAGTTGTAGTGCAAGTTGGATTTTTACCAGTGTTCACTACTGCCCAATTTCCTCTTTAGAAAGTGTTTACTAAAAATTGTATTTCCTTTTGTTACATTCTGCAGCTAGATTGCCGCTTTTCCTTTCCAAAGCTGTTTCATTAAGCAAAGAGGTTTTCAGGGGAAAGTGAGGTATTTTTACACCATCTTCCAACTACTTTCATACCCTTGCGTAAAATATTTCAGTAGCTCACTAAACATACTTGCTCCATTAAACTAGTTATGAATATTTGTTTTTCTGGGGTATGCTTTAGTTTCTGAATGCCTAATAAGTGACCTTTCTTACAAAAAGCAAAAAAGTTAATGCAGTGTGCTTTTCCCTTTACCTGTACTGATTGAAAACTGCCGCTAGATGGTGCTGTTTTATTTAAAATGAAACCTGTTTTCTCTCTCTTTTCTTAGGCAAAAGAAAAACAGAATTCTAAGAAAGCCCAAGAAGCCAAATAATCATGCTGCACTGCAGGATTATTCCTCAGAAATATCTGTTGTATTTATATCTGTGAAAAAAAATTCATAGCCAACTGTAATCTGTACAGAGAATAATGTGATTTGTATTGCTATTAGTTTCATATGCACTGTTGACCGAATGTTGATCACTTGCAATTAATGCATGCAAAGTTGTCTAATAAATCTAAACGTTTTTTATATATATTTATAGAATTTCTTTTTTTTTCCAGAATTTAAAAAGCATTGCCTGCCTTCATTTTCTTTGTTTATAACTGAGGTGTAAATCATAATTGGACAATGGACGTAGAAAGCAGGTGGTTAGGTTAGGTTAGTTTCATATTAGCATGGTGCTTCAAATTTAAAAGCATAAAGCCCCATCATGAACATTTCAGTACAAATAATTAAGAACCAAATTTGATATTGAAGGTGAAAGGATTTTTATTTCACAAAAATTGTCAGTGTTTCACAAGATTGTTTGATTTTTCTGCAGAAATTCTATACAGTTGGTTATAAGTGAAAATGTATGACTAGATTCTGTTTTAAGTTTGTCATTTGGTTTCAGTCAGTTATTCTGTTTGAAACCCTTGTTTCATCTTGGGGTTAATCCATTTATTAATTGCAACATCTTTCTCCATTTTTAGAATTTAAGGACCCCCTGTTAAGTCTCCTCTTGCAATTCATTCCTGACTCAACATTCTTTTTCTGTAAACTTCCTTGTGTTTTTATCCTGTTCATTTTCTGTTGTGAGCAGCTTCATATGTCACCTCTATTTTTCCTTTTGTGTGCTAACAGTAAGATGTCATCAGTTTCCTGCAAGAGCTTAGCAACATTTTTTTATTTCACTGTTGGATAAATATTGCAATATTTTGTTTTATTTTTATTTGGGCTCCATTTGTTACCTTTAAGCAGTCCTTCTTTACTTTTCATTTGCCGATTTCAAGCCTTACTTCCTCAACACACTTGTCTGCAAAGACAGTTTCAGCTTTATATTACCCTAAACCGCTAAAACTGCTTTCTAAAAATGCTACTGCAGTATTCTCATAAGTAGGTCTCAACAGTTTGTCATCTTTTTATTCATTCTATCCATTTTCCCCCCTGACACTGTTATTACTAGGTTCTCTGGGAGCAGCAGGCAAATGGAAAGCTCCCGTCTCTCAAGAATGTCTCTATTTGGTTCAGTGAAGAAGACGTTCTCTGTGAGGAATTAGTTTGTCCATTGGGGGTCTCTGTTAGTTCAGTAGTAGATTCATAAAGGAATATCACACACACCATGCTACTTAAGAAATAAGATTTCTGCAGTACTCTTTGAATTGGAAAGTTCTAGGCTCTATGGAGCACAGTTTGGATTTTTTTAAGAGTTGTAGCATTATTATCTACTTATTATTGTGAACTACAGTCTGCTAAAAATAAATTCCAGACTCTGTGGAGATCTTTTGCTATTTCCTGAAACAACATAGCAGTTTGATGTGCCCTTCAACTATCCATAATAAATTTAACAATACTTCAGTTGTATTACTATGCACCAGACATTGTCCTGCTTTCCTACTATGGATTCCACAAATTGTTAACTTTAAATTAGGAAGCTCATGTTTTGGTGTTCTGTTTGAAGGCCCTTTTAAATTCATTGGACCTATCTCGGCTTATCATTTTTGTTGTTTTAGCTGTCGCCGGCTACATTTATGCAGGTTTGCCTTGGTTATAGGGTTTTGTATTTCTGCAGTGGCTATGCTTTGTCATTCAGTGTTTTCTACAACTTAAAATATAGTGTTGGTATGGTGTGACCTAAGATTTAAAAATCCCACCAGAGCAAAGGAATGTCATTGTCTACCAAAAGCTGCTGCTTGTGTGCGCATGTGTTATAAGGAATTCATGTTTCGCCATGCTTAGGGTCATGTGTCAAAGTAATGCCGAGGCCCTTTTGCCAGTTCTCCTGGTTACAAACAGTAGAAAAAACCTCTGATGTTAAGAGGAGGTTTGTTGATGTGCGTTTGGCTCTGGCTTGAATGAAACAAAGGCCAGTTCAACATGATACTGTCTAAAATGTATTTGGCTTAACACTTGGAGAAGGTGGCATTATCACCGAAAGGTGACTGTTGTTGCAAGCTTATGAATCAAGAGGTTTATGAATGTGACACACACGCACCTGTAACTATGAGATTGTGTAAAACATTTTAAGTAATACTTGAAACCAATGAGGAAAAGAAAAAAATGAGCAAACTGCACAGAAATTGTGATTGAATAGAGATCAGAGCAGGCCACAATGCCCTCCCAGTTTGTTCATGCATTTTAAAATTTTCACAGGGAGGACAATAGTTGAACCATATGTATCTTTCGAAAGTTCTATAAAAGCCAGAGTGGATGTCAGTGTTGGGGACTGCGGGTGCTGAACATGTACTGCTACACAAGTAGTAATCTCAGGGTGTGTGTCCCTTATTCCTCATAACTGCACTATATGCATTGTACATCCAGCCGAGTGCTCTCACAAACGCACAAGCCCATCTTTAGTCGTAAACCTGTTTGATCTTATCAGGATGAATTGCACGTGGGTTGGACTGAGTTGATGGGCTTGACTAACTACACAACTGACGTTCACGGGGTCATGCTGCAGATGCCTTCACCTAACATTATGTAAATGAAGCCTATGACTGAAAATTGCAGGAAAAGCGTAACATGACATGGCCTTAATTTCACATATCTTGCAGTTTCTAGTTGTGTAATGCCGATGTCGCATTACATGGCTTCTAGTCATGGTGTATGTCAGGCTGATCTTGTTGCTCGACCATGTCTACTTAAATGACTGAAAATGGCAGCGCATTTCACTTTATGCAACCGTGTGCTAACTTTCTGGTGCTGTACTGCGTGCCCCTTTTTTTGAGTACTGCCCGATGGAGCTAGTGCTGTAAAAGGTAGGACAAGTTCAGTAGCAGTCTTGCACAAATTTTCCCATTCTGCAATGGTATGTAAAACATGAGCCATCAAACAGATGAGCTTCTGTTTTGTTTGTGAGGTCCAAAACATACCTTATTTCTGATGGCTGCATTGTACTTTCAATAGATGTTTGATTTTAATGGGGTGAGTCGCCGACTAGTTGAAGTGAATCATTGGGTATGTTGCCTCCAAGTTGCTAAGTTATCTAAGCTTGCTGGAAAGTGTGACGTGGCCATAATATGACATGCTCGGGCAACAAGATCAGCAATTTCAGTGTCAAGTTTGACATCCCCTCCGGCTAGAAGTCGTATAAAATGACATTGACTTGTTTTTCAGATTAAATATGCACCCTGCATTTGTTCAGGAAAAATAGATGTAATTGAACATGGAGATAATTTGAAAGTGCCGAATAAAAACCAGCAGTGTTAGAGCGATTAAGAGAGGTAATTAACAACCACGTGTCCGTAATGAGAACACCATGCCCCACAGTTTCAATTGTGTTGAGCTGATTTACAGAAAGATGCTCTTTCTCAAGACAGTTTACACAAGATTTTTTTTTTGCAATAATTTTTGTACAGTTTATCGGCATTTGACAACCCGAAAGCATTTTTGTTACCACAGTGTCGTTAGAGGAATTCAGTCCGCTTATGGAAACTTGTTTACTTTTTGACATCAGCCATGATTAATTTTTAAACGGCAAACTTTATTGCAACAGCAGGCAGGAGTGTTACAAGAGGCTGACCGCCTCTGCTGGCTATCAAACAACGCAGCTTCTGCTTGTAGAGATGAATGATTGCGCGCCTTAGGAAACGTCTTATCTAACATTCGCTTAAACAGGTTGAGCCACTTGTGCCATTTATAGATATTAAGAGGTTTGTTTTTATTTTTGCAGGAAGGCCACAACCGGTATGTTCAAATTGCGAAATAATTCTTAAAAACGCGTCTAGAAATTATAAACGGTAAACTTGTACCCAGTGCTGGGGCACAGGACTTACAGTAATCACTAAGCTTTGTGTTTGTGTTTTCATGTTGAATATCCTGTGAGTCTCCCATTTGTCACCATATTCGGTAAACTTGCTCAAAAGAATACAAGAACTTAAACAATTACGATGGGCGATGTTTTGACAAAAATTATGGAGCTCTCTAAGCTATCTGGATTTGCATCTGTTCACACAATTTCTGAACCTGCCTCTTCACCTGCAGGGACGTGGGGAACCTCAGCCTGTCCTGGTAGCAACCAGCTTATTACTGGGCACAGTAACACACACACACTCTTATCTCTGTGGTAGAGGGATGTGGTCTGTAGGAGCTCTAATTGGGTAGCCTTTGAAGATTTCTCTTTTGATAAAATTGTTTTCTGTACCCTTGCTGGCCATTTTCAGGAACATCTACCCACTACAAGGTGTGATCCCTTTTGCCTGAATTCTTCAATGGATTCATCAAAGAGCTATAAGCATGCCTTGGTTTTTGCTAACTTTTAGAACAGTGCAACATTTTGAAAAAATGTTAATGTTAATTCATCCAAAACAACATCAAATTGAGCTTTGAAGGTCTCTAACACCCTACGATCTACCAGATTTCTTGGTTGCTTATTCCATATGTCTGTAGTCCTCGGTGTGAAGAAAAACTTATTGATGTTTGTGCAGAATTTAAGTTGCCAACCATAGCCCCGTGTTCTCGATGAACTCATTTTAAAGTCGCATTCTCAATCTGCTGTACTAATTGCCGTCATAATTTCAAACACTTCAGTCATGTCTCCTCTTAATTTCCTTTTGTTTAAACCAGGAGTGTCCAACTCCAGTCCTGGAGGACCTCAGTGGCTGCAGGTTGTCATTCTAACCATTTTCTTAATTAGTTCTGTGCTACAGCAGAAATTGAGATTCAACACCTCAGGGGGCATTTTTTCCGTCTTTAGTTGTCCAATTTTGCTTCTCACTTGTCCATTATGGCTGCATCTACCTGACAAGAACAGAACATACTGTAGAATGGTCCTCTGCTGCTGCGGCTGGCCAGCCGGCCCGCTTTGAGGTCCAACATGTTGCGTTTTGAGAGGTGGCCTCTTGTAGACCGTTGTTGTACAGTGCTGTCATTCCCATACCTGTGGGTTTTCTCTTCACTTGGACACACCTGGCCATCCTGTGCTGGTTTATCCCATACCATGGACCTGATCGACTCACTTGTAAAGTCTCGAGACTATCGAGCCGTGGTCCTGGAGGGCCATCGTGGCTGCAGGTTTTTTTTTCCAACCATTTCTTGATAATGACAATTCTTGCTGTCGAAGCACTGATTGCCCAAACTGATGTTTGTCTTCTTCATTTTAGTCATCTCACTTGTTGAGGTTCCCATCCTTAATTGCATATTTTAGCCTTAAATGGTTGCATTAGGTGTTTTTAATGGATCCTCACTAGCAATAAGACAAAGGAACCAACAGGTCTCCACCTTTGTGTTTGAATTTCCGCCTGTGTGTATTCATGGAGGACCAATCTGGTTTAATACAATATTGGAAGGAAACTGAAGAGAAAAACGTGAAAGACAGAGAATGATAAATCATTAGGATGACATCCTTGGAAAGGAAAAAAAAGTATGATATAAAAATGAGCAGATGTGCAGAATGACATCAGTAATGAGCCATACAATTAAATAAGATCGGTTGGCGGTAATGATTTGTTTCTAATTAAGCATTCGGGTTGGAACCAAAACCTGCAGCCACTGCAGCCCTGCCTGCCCCTGACTATGAGAATCTGAGACAAGCTGCCATTTCTGAGGTGTTGGAGACCTGTGAGAACTCTTAAGGAGTTACAAGCTACAGTGGGTTAGATTGCATGACTGGTTTTGCAGGCAACAATGTCTGTCCGTGAGCTTCACCAGTTGCAGCTTTTTCGGAGAGAAAGCAACTGTTGAAAATTGGACATGACATCCAAAATTCACTTGGGAGGCTCTGAAGTCAGCTGGAAGAAGTGTGCTGATGCGTGTCCATGGCAGTGTGCAGGTATGCTCTAAGACTGTGGGGTGTAGCACAGCCGAGTGGTCCCAGGCTGTGGATGGGGTCATTTTCTTGTTGCGCATTGAAGTGCAGAGACGCTCAGTTCAACCAGTTTCCTCATTAGCACTCCGAGCATCATAATGAAAGCACTGACAGTAACCACTACAATATACAGGATCCCATGGAGGACAAAGAAAGAAAGAAAAAGAAAGAAAGAAAGGGAAGAGAGTCTGGAGGTTAATTGAAAGGAAAAGAAGAGCAAATGGAACGCTGCAGAGCCGCTGCTGTTGAGAGGAGGCTAACGGTCGGGGACAATGACTTGGGTGAAGGGTCACTGCTGCTGAGCACCCTGGGAGCAGGAAAGACCATTTGCTCCAGGAGATCCTAAGGATGCTGAGGGACACCAATGAGATATGCGACAAGATACTAAATATGTCTGCTGTAGCCTCCTTAACGTAACATTTTTTTCTCAAAAAAACGTGTAAAAAATGTTGCATTTTGTAGCTTGAAAAATTACATTTGTATTAAATTTCTTCTTTCTACTTCTTCTTTTTCTTCTTTTGGCTGCTCCCGTTAGGGGTTACTACAGCAGATCATCTTCTTCCATATCCTTCTGTTCTCTGCATCTTGTTCTGTTACACCCATCACCTACATGTCCTCTCTCAACACATCCATAAATCTTCGCTTAGACCTTCCTCTTTTCCTCTTCCTTGGCAGCTCTATCCTTAGCATCCTTCTCCCAATATACCCAGCATCTCTCCTCTGCACATGTCCAAACCAACACAATCTCGCCTCTCTGACTTTGTCTCCCAACCGTCCCACTTTAGCTGACCCTCTAATGTACTCATTTCTAATCCTGTCCATCCTCGTCACACCCAGTGCAAATCTTAGCATCTTTAACTCTGCCACCTCCAGCTCTGACTCCTGCTTTCTGGTCAATGCCACCGTCTTCAACTCATATAACATAGCTGGTCTCACTACCATCTTGCAGACCTTCCCCTTCACTCTTGCTGATATCTGTCTGTCACAAGTCACTCCTGACACTCTTCTCCGCCCATTCCACCCTGCCTGCACTCTCTTTTTCACCTCTCATCCACAATCTCCATTACTCTATACTGTTGATCCCAAGTATTTAAACTCATCCACCTTTAAACTCTACTCCCTGCATCCTCACCATTCCACTGACCTCCCTCTCATTTACACACATGTATTCTGATTTGTTCCTACTGCCCTTCTTTCCTCTCCTCTCTAGAGCATATCTCCACCTCTCCAGGGTCTCCTCAACCTGCTCCCTACTCTCGCTACAAATCACAATTTCATCAGCAAACTCCTGTCTAATCTCGCCTGTCAACCTGTCCATCGCCATTACAAATAAGAAAGAGCTCAGAGCCGATCCCTGATGTAATCCCACCGCCACCTTGAATGCATCCATCACTCCTACTGCAGACCTCACCACTGTCTCACTTCCCTCATATTGTACAACTCTTACGTACTTCTCTGCCACACCTGACTTCTTCATACAATACCACAGCTCCTCTCGAGGCTCCCTGTCATATGCTTTCACCAGGTCCACAAAGATGTAATGCTACTCCTTCTGGCCTTCTCTAAACTTCTCCATCAACACCCTCAGAGCAAACATTGCATCTGTGGTGCTCTTTCTTGGCATGAAACCATACTGCTGTTCACTAATCATCACCTCACTTCTTAACCTAGCTTCCACTACTCTTTCCCATAACTTCATGCTGTGGCTCATCAATTTTATTCCCCTGTAGTTACGACAGTCCTGCACATCCCTCTTATTCTTAAATATCGGCACCAGTACACTTCTTCTCCACTCCTCAGGCATCCTCTCACTTTCCAAGATTCCATTAAACAATCTGATTAAAAACTCCACTCTCCTAAACACCTCCATGCTTCTACAGGTATGTCATCTAGACCAATGGCCTTTCCATTTTTCATCCTCTTCATAGCTGTCCTTACTTCCTCCTTGCTAATCCATTGCACTTCCTGATTCACTATCTTTACATCATCCAACTACTTCTCTCTCTCGTTATCTTCATTCATCAGCCTCTCAAAGTACTCTTTCCATCTGCTCAACACACTCTCCTCGCTTGTGAGTACGTTTCCATCTTTATCCTTTACTATCCTAAATGCTGCACATATTTCCCAGCTTGGTCCCTCTGTCTAGCCAACCGGTAAAGGTCCTTTTCTCCCTCCTTAGCGTCCAACCTCTCATACAACTCATCATATGCCTTTTCTTTAGCCTTCGCCGCTTCTCTCTTCATCTTGCTCCTTATCTCCTTGTGCCCTTGTCTACTTTTTGTATCTCTCTGACTATCCCACTTCTTCTTTGCCATCCTCTTCCTCTGTATACTCTCCTGTATTTCCCCATTCCACCACCAGTTTCCTTTTCCTCCTTCCTCTGTCCAGATGTCATGCCAAGCACCTTTCTTGCTGTCACCCTTACTACATCTGCTGTAGTTTGCCAGCTGTCTGGTAACTCTTCACTACCACCCAGTGCCTGTCTTACCTCCTCCCTAAACTCAAACTTGCAGTTTTCCTTTTTCAACTTCCACCATTTGATCCTTGGCTCTGCCCTCACTCTGTTCCTCTTCTTGATCTCCAACGTCACCCTACAGACCACCATCCAATGCTGCTTAACTACACTTTCCCTGCCACCACTTTGCAGTCTTCAATCTCCTTCAGAGCATGGCACGAAGAAACACGCTGGTTTGTGCATCCCCTGTGGCTGGGTTATTAAATTTCTTCTTTCTACTAGAACACTAAAAGTACAAAAATACAAATACAGTCGTCCCTCGCCATATCGCGGTTCAGCTATTGCAGCTTCACTGTATCGTGGGTTTTTTAAATACAAGTGATCACCCGCCTATCGCGGAAGTTACGTTCCAGACCCATCAGCGATAGGTGAAAATCTGCGATATAGAAAGACCATATAAATAAACATTTTTATAGTTTAAGCCTTAAAATACCCATCCCAGACGTTTTAAACACATGTAAACTTATAAAACACACTTTATTAACACATATGATATGTGGATGTCAGGCTAAGGATATGAGTAACATCTCACTTTTATAAAACATTTTAACTTCACGCGAGACAAGGCAGTGAGACAGGAAAATAGGTGATGTACAGGCTTTTAAATCATTGACACGCAGAGCGACAAGCAGCACAAAGCCAGCACAAAGTCCACTTCTCCTTAGCGACACGCAACCCCACTGCTCTTCCTCCTTCAGAATGCGCAGAGCGACAAGCAGGCATTTTGGCAGAGGCAGCACAAAGTCCATTTCTGCGCAGCGTGAGTTCAGCTGCTCCCCTTCACAAAGCGAGTGGCAGACACATCGACGTCTGATCGCTCTGCGTAGTGTTTCTCTGCTGTGTTTAAGAATGTAGAAAGTGTTTAAGAGCATAGGAAGTGTTTATAAGAGTGTGGGAAAGGTTGATAAGAGAGTGAGAAAGGTTTATAAGAGTGTGGGAATGGTTTATAAAGCCTTAAAATATATATAAATAATAAAATAAATATAGGTCGCTACTTCGCGGATTTTCACCTATTGCGTGGAGCTCTGGAACGTAACCCCTGCGATAGGTTAGGGATGACTGTAATAATGATAATGATGGATAATAATAATATGTGAGAGTGACGCAATCATCGCTTTCGGATTCCCAGAATCACTTTCGGATTCACTGCCTGAAGTCAGATTCACTTTGTCACCACTGCTGATGAAAGGCGTTTGTTACGAGGCGCCATTAAGAGGCTAGGAGAAGATGCTTCTACACCATTGTCCGGGTAACACTCGGGCCTGATGCTTACACAAGACACACCTACACGGTTGCCAGAGTAATGCTCGCCACTAACACTGTTGGCTCTTTTACAGCCCGAGTAAACCTCAGGTTTTACGTGAGATGCGACTATACCGTTGGACCGAGTGACACTCAGGACTAACGCTTTTAGCGCTTGTTTCACAGCCTGGGTGACGCTCACACAAGACACACCTACACCGTTACCTGAGTGACACTTGGCACAAACACTGTTGCCACTTTTACAGCCCGAGTAGTCCTTTGGTCTTACACAAAACGTGTCTATACTGTTGCTTGAGTTTAGCATTTGTTTAACAGCCCGGGTGACGCTCACACAACACATGCCTACACTGTTGGCACTTTTACAGCCCGAGTAGTCCTCAGGTCTTACACGAGACGCATCTATACCGTTGCCTGAGTCACACTTGGGTCTAACCCTTTTAGCACTTGTTTTACAGCCCGAGTGATGCTTGGGCCTAACACTAAGGAGGTTAATAGACCTGCCATTTCTATGACCCACACATTATGGTGTCCTGAAATGGGAAGCCCACATATGAAAGTGTTGTTACTTCTACATGCTGTCACTGAAATGTATGTAACTCCCCTTAATGAAAGTCTGCAATGTGCACTTTAATCACATCTCAATTGTTTGATTTGTAATTTTAAACTGTGGACCAGAGGGGTAAATCAAGAAAAAATATGTCGTTCTGCCAAACATTATGGAGGGCATTGTGTTTATATATAATTTTTAATTAAGAGTGGGGTGAATGGTGGCTATGTGGTTAGGGATCTGTGCTGGCAATCAGAAGGTTGGAATCCCGTAAATTCTACTCTGTTGGGCCCCTGAGCAAGGCCCTTAACATGCAATTGCTCCGTCCTGGGTATGACATTATCCTGCATCCAGCCCTGCAAGCAGGTCCTCCAACCTGCAGGGAAAACTTGGGGGGGCGGGTGGCAGGATTGGCAGTCCAGACACTGTAAAAAAAACTGTCATTGTCCCAGTGTGGTGCTGAGGTGTCATCCGCTGCGCTGGGGTCCCAATCCCGGACGTGTGTTTGGTGCGGCAATGTGCTCATACTCCTCCCAACCTCTTTAATTAAGAGAATCAAGCAGATACAATGCCACACAATTTAGTGAAATTAAACAATACAGCAGCCCAGTCATTTTATTCCAAGAAAAAAAAAATTAAATTCCATTCAGCTAAAAAAAAAATCCACACAACTTCTTTTCCCGTTACATGGGACAGTTATATGAGAAATACAGTAAAAAAAAGTCCCAGTGTGGTTCCTCAACTTTCTTAAAATAACAGCAAAGGTAAAACATTAAAGTTACCAAATTCTAAAGAAATCTCAAGCCATTCCTCATATATGAAGTATAGAGAAAGTATTAGAATCCTCCAAAAATTCCATTTTGAGATTTTGATGAATCTCCATGTTTTAGATCTCCCTTAGTCCGAAAATACCATTTTTGGAATTATGTTTGTGTGTCTATCTGTGAGTGGTGGCTCTGAGACTAAGGATCTGTGCTGGTATCCCGAAGGTTGCCGGTTCGAATCCCCGTCACTGCCAAAAGAGATCCTACAAGGCCCTTAACCTGTAATTGCTCCAGGGGCGCTGTACAATGGCTGACCCTGTGCCCTGACCCCAAGGGGTATGCGAAAACTAACAAATTTCTAATACGAGAAATCGTATAAGACGAAATAAAGAACAAAAAAAAAAAACTTGAGTACACTTTCACTTAGGTTAGCCAAATTTTGCATACAAGTATTAGGTGCAAAACGTACATTTATATCAACTTTTGGGCTATTTCTGCTAACCGGAAGTGGTACTTTACCTTTTATTCATGCAGCTGCAGAGTCCGATTTATTCAACTTAACTTTCATAGTAATTGTTCAATATATTATTAATTTGATTTGATTTGTTGTTGATGGTTCTTTAATGTACATAATATAAAAATATAATCATTGTCTTGCGGTTTACTCCTCAAATATTCATCTCCACGTCTGAATATACGAGAAAGTCTAGTGGAGACCACTCCCATTCGTCTTGTCTAATGGCAGCCTTTTGTCACCTACTATCACCTTTTGTCCTGGCTTTGTTCCCTCCTATCTATGTTACATTCTTTTTTCTTCTCACAGCTGATTAAGGCTTTACAGCCGAAAATTTGTGTCTTTAACCTTCTTTCCATTTCATTGCGGTGATAGTCTTTAACCTTGTAACGGCCGACTCACTCTCCAAAACCGGCAGCTAAACCATCAAGACCTGTGGCCTGGCAAGTTGAGGACGTTAGACCCAACAAGCCGTACTTCTTCCAAATAAACTTCCCCCAATTGCTGATCAAAAATAAGCCAAAAAACAAACCATATGTAAAATAATAAAGTGAGTATATCACTCTATTATAAAAAAAAAAAAAACTTGGGACGAGACTGCGACGAGACGAGATCTTTTAATGAGAGACACTTTCACGTCCCGTGACACGGGCAAGTCACGTCATTCTTACAACCTTTGGAAGCAAGTCCCGTGATACACATGCAGAGCAGGTTAGAGATAATGGAAGTAGGAAAATTCGAAAGTCTCAAGAAAATTAGAGTAAAGATCACATTAGTGCAAACAAACGGAAAATATTACTTGGTGAAATAACGGAACAGCGAAAAAGAGATTGCATAGTGTTTGAGGATGTCTAGGGGAGGCAGATCACGTGGCACAGCAGCAGCAAGCCAGCAGCTGATCGAGCAAAGAGGAGGTAAAAAAACAACTGTTATTTGTTTCCCATTGTATCACCGTTTAAGAGGAGGTTTCGGAGGAGCGACCGTGTCTCCTTGGGCAACCCTCTTCACATCGACGCATAGCGCTTGGCGGGGTAGGGCGAAGGGGTTGGCGAGCGAAGCCAAGAAATGAAAAAACAATATATATATTTCATACCCCAACCAACCCCGACAAAATGTTCAACCCCAAAAGTGTCCATTGGAAAGTAATCCATCTTACTAACTGAAGGTTGTAAACCGGATATGAACGCAGGGCGCTGGGCGCTGGCACATCGAGGCGCATCGATGCGCACGTGCACTGCCGCACTGCTACGAGCCCGCCACAGAGAAAACAAAAAAGGTTGTAAACCGGATATGGACGCAGGGCGCATCGAGGCGCACTCGCACTGCCGCACTGCAATGAGCCCACCACAGAGAAAAACGAGAGGATTCAGCGCATATATGAATCACATTACAGTATTACAGTACGGAATCCCCAGACGTCCAAACTACACGGCGTAAACCGGATATGGACGCAGGGCGCAGGGCTGAACCTGCTGTACTCCACTCTGCCAGCAGTCGGTGTCAGCAAAGGCAATGGAATGACGTCTCCACCACAGAGCAAAACAATAGCGCAGGGCGCATCGAGGCGCACGCGCACTGCCGCACTGCAATGAGCCCGCCACAGAGCAAAAAAATAAAACCCCGCCACAGAGCAAAAAAAAAAAAAAACGAGCCCGCTACAAAGCAAAAAAATAGCGCAGGGCGCATCGAGGCGCACGCGTCCTGGCGCACTGCAACGAGCCTGCCACAGGGCAAAAAAATAAAGCCCCGCAACAGAGCAAAAAAATAAAAACGAGCCTGCCACAGAAACGAGAAGGTTGTACACCGGATGTCACGCGCACTTCCGCACTGCAACAAGCCCACCACCTGTAAACTACACTTGCTCTAATCCACTGTGCCAGTAATGTTGATCACATAGCGGTCATTCAGTTTGGCGCCCGCCCCAGAGTCAAACGCAGCGGCGTCCCGCCCAAACAACACAACCTGCGAGCTACACTTGCTCTAATCCACTGTGGTAGTAATATAGATCACATGACGGTCACAGACTCTAACCCAGCGGGTTCCCAGACTCAGTGGCTGGCACACAAACACCACAACCTGTAAACTGAACTTGCTGTGCTCCACTCTGCCAGCAGTCGGTATCAGCACAGGCAGCGGAATCACGTCTCCACAAAACGAGACCGCTTTACTACAGATATGCTTATGTAATTACATGACATTTCCCCAGACACAACCACCCTCCATGATATGTCATCCATCCACATATCGGATGGAACAGAAACTGATTCCCATGCTTGGATTTCCGATTCGCTGGCGAATCGCGGGCTTACTGGTAATAAAAAGAAAAAGTGCAGCACAAAGTTAATATACAACACAAACCCTCCCTTCACCCCCACACTGAACACAAACTCAGTAAGAGACACAGAAAGCACGAAACGCACATAAAAGTCCAAAAGATTTAACAGAAAATGGGTAATGTTTGTGAATCTGGTTCAGCTGGAAAAATTGTCCTACGAAAATGACACGGATGAAAATGATGGCTTGCTCCTCTCCCCAAAGAACAAGAAACAGTCTCACCGTGCTTATCCTCAGTAATCCAGAACCCCGGGGTTTTTGCAGTGCACAGATGTTGAAGGTGTCTCCGTAGTGAATTGGCGGTCTAATAGAACAGGGCTGTTTTTTTTTCTTTTTGTCCTTCTGTTTAAAGAGTGAATGACCAGATGCAGGTGATGGGACCACAGTTCCACAGTGTTATCCTTCCCCATTTATTTCCGGGGGAGCATATTTACATACACAGGACAACATGTCGAAAGACGAGACTCAGCAGAAAATACATTTACAATGACATTAATCATGTAGCACCGCCACAACCTTTTTGCTTTGATGTGATCATATGACCGTTTAGACACAGGACTATCTGAGAGGAGGACACTGCCTGGGGCTCTCTCATCTAGGAACACACCTCTTTTTAAGTGTCAAATGGTAAAATATGAAGACCCCCAAAATGCAGGGCTTGTCATTTTTTCTGTGATCGACTCACAGCAATCTTTTGTTTCGAAAAAAGGAAACCTTAAAATTATCAAAAGCTTTCTTCTCCTCCCGTTCTTCTCACACACGTGTGTTCACCTTTGATGCTGAAAGTGACCCAGGTCACGAACTTGGAGTCACCTTGGTGAACATATCGGTTTCATATCTTCAAGTCTCCATCGAGTGAGACCATGGAATTCATAAGCAGGTGCACTTTGAGGGAGACCTCAATGCCTCAAACTTTCCAGGGTCTGTCAAAGTTCATGGGTTGTGTCACTCACACTTTCCTTAACTTTGCTACCCTGCTCACGGCCTTTTGACCTGAACGCTGATCACGGTGAACGCAGTTTAACTTTGGGTGTGACGTGTGGTTGTAATCACAAGTTCAACACAATGAGTGCAAATGTGTGTTTCAGCTCACTTAACTGGGGTCAACCCACATGCAGAGGTGGATCAGAGCCCTTGTGGGTAAAGTGAAGCGATTCCCACGAAGATAAGCTGCAGCTCAAGATAGCAGGCGTCAACTGCTGACCCGGACAGGTCCTAAGGTGTTAGTCCATGAGCCATTACCTTACCGAGTCATAACCAATATGACTGACTTTAAGGAACATTTAAGACATTTAAGTAGAGGCTGCCCGGACCACTCTCTGTTCATGTTTGAAATTAGACAGCAGCAGAGATTAAGGGCTGTGGTTAAGAAAAGCAAAACATGAAACTTTATTGGCTTTCAGAGCTGGGTTGCAATTATCAAATGTTCATGAGGGGCTGGCAGCGTGGCCCTCCTTGTAAGGTATAGTACACAAGTAAGTAGCCCCCTGCACAGTATGGAGCGCTGCCCTGGTTTGAATAGCAGTGAATGGGATCGGGTGAAGCTAATGGGACTTCCCACTCAGTGTTTGTTTTGTTACATCTGTGCATGTGCTGCAGAGAAGACATGTCTTGTGGAACAGCAAGTACATTTCTCTTGTGGAGCTGAGCACTCCGGAAGCAAATCATCAGCAGCACTACAGTAACACAAGGTGAGGTCTCCTTTGGCTCTCTCAGTTCTTCATGGCATGGATTCCACAAGAGGTGGGAAACGATCCTTTGAAGTTCTGGTTCATGTTGACATGATTGCATCACACACTTTCCTGCAGATATGTCAGCTGCACAGTGGTGCTGTGAATCACCCCTTCTACCACATCCCAAAGGTATTCTACTGGATGGGAAGGCCACTTAAAACCACTGAATTCATTATCAAGTTCACGAAACCAGTTTGAGGTGACTTGCCTTGTGACGTGGTGAATTATCATGCTGGAAGTAGCCATTAGAAGATGGGTCAGTTGTGGCCATGAAAGTCATGAACATTACTCCAATAGGCTGTGACTTACAAGCGATGATTGATTGGTATTAACCGGCCCAAAGGGTGCCAAGGAAACATTCCCACCCCATTCCACCATCACCATGACCACCACCAACACCAAAGTGGGCTGTTGGCCCAACGCAGAATGGCTGTGACCAGATCCGCACTGATGTTTACAATCAGCAGACGCTTTCCCGGTGGCCTGGCCTGGCATTCAGAGCAGCCAGTGAAATATACTAATGGTAAAATTATATAATGCTATTATACTGGAAAACGAGCAGGCGTTATTGCTCTTGTCATAAGAAAGAGTCAAAGACATCATAAAGATTTGGGGCAGCCACTCGTATATTGTTTTCTCGGCTGCAAAAGTTTAAATTGAAGTGGCACCATGCGCATAGAACAGAGTTCAGAACAGAACTGATTGCAAGGAGACAAGATGGTGGTTTTAACTGATAAAATGGGAAAGACATCATCGGAACCGGAAGTGATGTCAGTGCCAGAACAGGAAGTGACTTTTTCTTGACTGGAAGTGACATCATTTTCGGCGCCAGAACCAAGTATAATTTCCTGAGAATGGCCTGCAAGAGACTGAGAGAGACAGTTAGCACACTCCGCCGCCCCCTGGTCTGGCGTATACAGTAATTACTATTTTATGTTTCCCATGTGCACGTGTGTGACACTCTGTAGTGGGCACAGATCCTTTCGGTTTAATGTCAGAGGGTTTCTTTTCTGGTTTATGGTTGGTTGGTTTCTTGTTTTTGTTCAAGTCAAATTTTGACTTTGCACGCGTCTCGTGCTCTGACAGTTAAACAGGAGCGCAATGATGAGAGGTGCGTACGTCTGGTGCCTTTGTGATTAAAGTTATATATAAAGATTGTTTAAAAGTTTATAATATACTTTGAATTATATTTGGAAATTGTATGGGTTTTGGTATTTGTTTCTGTGTATTTATTTTGTTTTATGTTTAATTCAAATGTTAATGAAGTGTAGCGTATGGACACATTTTTAATGTTTTTATTTTTCCTTTTTCCCTCACGGTGACTGAATAGGCTACACAAAATGTTTTTATTTATTTTTTTATTAATGAAACACATATGTGAGTGAAATGATTTGTGTTTTGAAATGTACCTGTTGTTCTTTATTTCATGATAAGTTTGTTAATGAACGTGTCTTGTTTTTACTTATTTTAACATTTTTAAAGTGCGTCTCTTGCTCTCTGACAGTTAAATCTTAGCACTGTGATGAGAGACTCACTGAATAGGTGACATGAAATGTTTTATAGTTTTTTGTTTGCTAAGTGCATTCTGTAAAAAATGCTTAACAGAATTCTGTGGCACTGAGACAATTTTTGAGCCTTTTGTCTATTGAAGAAATTCCAAGTGGTCTTTTTTGACCAACACTTCAAACTTTGTGGACGAGTATTCAGCATTGCCATCCAGACATGGACTGCTGCTCGGCTGTGAAGATTCGGGACTCACCGTTGAAACTGTAAACATAATCTCTGCACTGTGGACTCCACTGACAACTACTTTGTGTGGGTCAGTGCTCTTTGTACATTTGTTTTGATATAAATATTATAGAACTACATAGTTTATTTATTTATGAAGTGTTGTTCCACACACTGATGTGTATGTGTAAAAGCTGAATCTACTGTCTCCTCATTCATAAAAATGGTGTTTGTTGGTTTTTGAGTCTGTGCTGATGTATATTGTGTGGCTGGGGTTAGACTTGGGATTCCTGGCCTGAATAAGCTTCCCACTCCGGCCCTGGCTGCATGGATTCATGAAGATGGCACCAAATTCTGCCTGTACCATCTGTGTGCCTCAGCGGAAACTGAGATTCATCAGACCAGGCTACGTTTTCCCAGTTTTCAGCTGTCCAGTTTTGGTGAGCTTGTGCCCACTGCAGCCTCAGCTTTCTGTTTTTGGTTTACAGATGTGGTCTTCTGCTGTTGTAGCTCATCCCCCTTAAAGTTTAATGCGTTGTGCATTCTGAGATGTTTTTCTGATCACTGCTGTTCTACTGGGTGGTTATCTAAGTTACCACAGCCTTTATGTCATCTCTGACCAGGCTGGCCATTCTCATCTGACCTCTCTCATCAACAAGGTGTTTATGTGGGTAAGGTAGCCTAGCACATGGAGGACCGTGTGACCCTCCAAGGATGTGCCTCCTCAGACCATCACTGACCTGTTGCCAAACTGGTCATGCTGGATGATGTTGCAGGCTGAATAATGTCCACCATGGCATCTTCACATCTGTCACGTGCTCAGTGTGAACCTCTTCTGTAAAGAGAAAGGAGCACCAATGGCGGAGCTGCCAATTGTGGTATTCTCTCACAAACGGCAATCGAGCTGCACAGTGATAAGCTGTGAGCACAGGTCCCACTAGAGGATGTTGGACCCTTGTGTTACCCTCATGGAGTCTGTTTGTGATAGTTTGGTCAGATACATGCACACCAGTCATTTCGTAGGACTCTGGCATTGCTCCTCCTGTTCCTCCTCACACAAAGGAGCAGATTCTGGTCCTGCTGGTGGATTGATGCCCTTCTATGGACCTGTCCAGCTCTCCTCATGTAATGGCCCGTCTCCTGGTATCTTCTCTGTGCTGTTGAGACTGTGCTGGGGGGGTACAGGAAACTATCTTGCAACAACACGTATGGATGTGCCATCCTGAAGGAGCTGGACTACCTATATAAACTGAATAGGCTGCAGGTCTTGCTTCATGCTACCAGTAGTGACAAGGACTCTGGCAGAATACAAAACTAGAGATGAATGAGTCAGGAAGGATAAGAAGAGAGCAATTGTCTGTGGCCACCATTCCCTTTTTGGAGGATGTCTTGCTGTTGCCTCTCCAGTGCACTGATTGTCACTTTCATTTGCACCAAAGCAGGTGACGCTGATTCACAATCACTTATGTTTCCTAACTGGACAGATTGAGATCCCTGAAGCTTAACTGACTTGGTGTTAGACTGTGAGGATTAAGTGTTCTCTTCATTTGTTTGTTATATACATATGTGCATTTTTGTGTGTTTTTGTTTTTTGAATGCTGACATTTCCAACATTTCCCATAAGGGACAGCAGGGCGACACAGTGCTAGGCATTGATTAGTAGTAGTAGTAGGTAGGTAATTAATATTAGGATGTCGCGGAATAGGAGAGCAGAACTGAGTGCCATTATGAACAAAGCTGCACATACTCTCTCTGACACACCAACATGGAGGACTTTCAGCCAATGAATCATTCAGAAGAAGTGGGTCAAGAAACGCGACTGAGGGTCCTTTATACCAACAGCAATACACCTGCATAAAGCATCACTGTGACTGTGACATTCAAGTCAGAATTTTTCTTTCCTTTTAATTTTATTCCCTTTAGTCATTCTGGTGTGTGCAGACCAACGTGTTTGTGTGTGTGTATACATTTATTTATCTATTTTTGTTTTTATTTATTTAAAGAGCTTGAGTAAAAAGCCAAATTTCTCCCTGAGGACAAATAAAGTTCTATCTATCAGTTGTCACACACATGCGCTTAGGAGGCAGCCAACAAGACCTAAGGTGAGGGATATTATAAGAGATAAAGGGTCGATTGTATGTACTAATGCCCCTCTCTCTCCATCAACAGAACCCAAGAAGAGATATAATAACTTACCTTCACTACTGGGCAGCACGGTGGCGCAGTGGTAGCGCTGCTGCCTCGCAGTAAGGAGATGTGGGTTCGCTTCTCGGGTCCTCCCTGCGTGGAGTTTGCATGTTCTCCCCATGTCTGCATGGGTTTCCTCCAACAGTCCAAAGACATGCAGGTTAGGTGCATTGGCAATCCTAAATTGTCCCTAGTGTGTGCTTGGTGTGTGTGCCCTGTGGTCGGCTGGCACCCTGCCTGGGGTTTGTTCCTGCCTTGCACCCTGTGCTGGCTAGGATTGGCTCCAGCAGACCCCAGTGAGGATGTAGTGGGTTGGATAATCACTAACTGACTGACTTACCTTCACTACTTCTGGTCAACCAAAATGGCTATCACTTGACAATCCCAATTCCATGTTCCAGCGATGATGTCACTTTCGGCTCTCCTGAGATGACGTCACTTCTGGTTCCCTGTTATGACGTCTCTTCTGGGGTCCGGCCATGATGATGTCACTTCTGGGGTCCCGCCATGATGATGGCACTTCTGGCCTAACATAATAATGTCACTTCTGGTTTCCTCTTATGACATCACTTCCGGGCTCTGCCATGATGACGGCACTTCCGGTCTAACATAATAACATCACTTCCGGTTCTCAATGATAATGTCACTTTCATAAACCTGTTTTGATGTCATTTCCTGTTACCTCATTTCCTGCCACCATTTTGTTATAAAAACTCCTCGTATTCACTGCTCAGTATCAAATGCTCTGGTTTTTGATCCATATTTACGTCTTGTTTTTTCATACCGTCCACGGACATTATACTCTTTTTGAGACTTCTGAGTCATTTATTTCTACCACACTGTCTATTACACCCCTCACCCCAGAGCCTTTCAATCCAATCAGGTGACCTAGAAGGCCCCGTTACCTAAGGGATGTCGCTTATGAAAGTTAAGGGTCGACACACATGAAGGGGATGCCCCCTGGTCATTGAACACTGCTGATACTGTTTAGGAAAGTAAAAGTGCGCATGCTCTGGCGTCTGCTCCATGAAGTCCACATTCTATACACAAACTGTCGCAGTTTGTGCTGCTGAACGGACACGCACTGTGGTCACCTCCTCCATAGTTGAAAAAGTCTAATAATCCCAACTACCTGCTATGGACAACAAGGGGTGACATCTGTCCACCCTGCCTAGAGCTCCAAAAGGGCTTGGACTGCCCTTTCACTGTGTGCCCCAATCCCCCACCACCCCATTTTCCGTGCTCATTTTCTTCTGGTTCTCCTCCCATGTGCCCATTGAGTTGAAATGTTGGCCAAGGGGTTCGGAGTGAGGGATAATGGGATGGTGGCTCTTAAACTGGTTAATCGGTGACTTTGGCACTGCAGACCTGCAACACTAGAGTGGAACTGGATTGACAGTTAAAATAGTAATTAAAGGAAAGGGGACCACCACAATAGGACAAAGAGCGCCATGGGGGATAGTTGGAGGAGGTTTGTTTTGGGGTTTGCTGTCTGCTTCTCATGTCTGCATGGCTTCTAGGTCAACGTTTTGCTGTCTGTTGTTTCAGGCTCAAGGCTGCTGCTGTTCAATCCAAGCCTGGCTGCGTGACCCTCAACAAGTCACTTCACCTGAGTGTCTTGCAACTGTAACAGATTCATGAACTTGTAAAGCTCCTTGTAATGTAGAAGAATCAAATTTGTTTCTTTGTTAGAATCCTGTCTGTGGAGGGTGTAAGTCAGTCTTTCGTTTTGTAGGCCTTATGTTGACAGATATAATCATTTGTCATCTATCCCCTCATTCTGAGGGTGTCAAAGCAGGTGTGTGTTTTGCTAGAGCTGCATGTCTCTGACAAGAATCCACGTAGTGAAGCAGAAGTCGGAGAGAAATTAAGAAACAAAATCAATACCTCGACATCCTGAAAGCCGTCGGCAGGATGTCTCTAATGGGGAGGCGCCTTTTTTAAGGCTGAGGCTCAGCGCCGCACAAACGCACAACAACAAGCTTGAAAAACAGAAGTTTGCACTGAGCAGCGGAAGCCCGCCAGACTCGTCCCCACCACTTCTTACTGCGCTGTGAGCTGCATTTACGTCAGAGCGACATTTGTTTATGGGCCTCGTGGTCGCCGTCACTATGCAGCTCCAGTCCCACATCAGCACACCCACTTCCTCCCTACCCCGGCACCTCACGTTTAGTGAGAAATCCTTGTCAACCTGCAAATGCTTTGATCTTTGTTCCTGATGTTATCAGAACTGCCCAAACAGTCACCGATGAACACGCCTGTCCTCCTGAGTCCATCATGGCGACTTTGAATCAAGCCAAAGTCATTCATGAGATGACAGTTTAGTCCACGCTCTTCAAGCCTTATCATCTGAACCTCTGACCGACATTTCTGACTTTCTCTTCTATTCCAGACATTTCAATTACTCATAAACAAAAATCAAGAAAAATCCTCACAGGACTTAAAACCTGCCAGTTGATTTAGTTATCAATTATATTAAGAGTAACGCAATAAAGATTCTGTTTCACTGGACAATGGCACTTTTGTTTTCTGACCACTTTTGATTGTCTCTTATCGATTTTGGCTTCTTATTCAAAAAATCACCTGTCACCTGTTCAGTTTGTCCCTAAGGCTTCAGAAAGTGGAACTGCTGTGGAAAACGTCCTGCATTGCTCCTGTCCACAGACAGTAGGCATCTCTTCACCTAATGACTACAGGCCAGTGGCACACACCTCTCACATCATGAAGGCCTTTGAAAGGCTGGTCCTGGACTTTGTGAACTGTAGAAGAAGAATGTTCTCCTCAGCACCATGTATTTTGTGTGTTTAGTAAATTAGAATCTTTATAATAACTATTTTGTAACTTGCCAGTGAGAGACGCTTTGGCTTATGAACTAACAAAAATATGTTATTCCAGGGTTCAGGAGAAATAGTGTCCACATGAATAAAATGTAAGCTGTTTCTTGTTTTTCCCTTTCTCAGAGTGAATGTTTCAGGGACAAGGTCACACGGCTGCAGAAAGTACATGAAGTTTATGCAAAGGCGTCTCTCCTGTGCTTAGCTTCCAAAACACAGATAATGCTTAGCTCAACAGACATATTGTTTAACTTTACTGGTTTGATAAGGATGTTCTTTCTGTCTTATTAATCATGAGATGCTGAAGTATAAAAAACCCCTCCTGGCTTTTGATCAGGGTTCAATTGAGCTTTGCGGCAATAAGTTATACTCTTTTGAATCTCTACTTACTGCGACTCCGAATGAATAAATAAAGTGAATTGAGAAAATATTATCTGTCTGCTTTCCAGTGTGCCTTTTTCGTCCACAGTTTTTGGCGCCCGAACGTGGGGCAAGAGACGGGCAGACGACTCCCTGGGCGGGTTCGTCCAAGTGGAACGATTTCCGCGGATCGAGGACCAGCTCCGGTAAAAGTTAGGACTGGCCAACCTCGGGCGTTTTCCTGCGTGGGGGAGTCGCTGACCTCCTCCTGACCGAAACGAAAAGCAACTGGATGGGATTTTTCCAGGCAGGCAGAAGGAGTCGCGGTGAGTAGATTCGGGGGATTCCCGTTGGTTTGACTGGTGTGCTGGAAGAAATAGAAGTATACGGGGAAAAGAAAAAAGAAAATAATAATAAAAGAGAATAAAAAATAAAAGCATGCTGAAAGAATAGAGAATCATACCGTATCGACCTAGAAGGGTTTTAGGGATTCATAGAGAGTGACGGCACAGTGTGAATGCTAGTAAGTCATCCCTTAAGAATTCGAGTAGAAAGGACCGAGTGGCACGTTCCTATATTAAGAGGAATAGGGGTGAAAGGGGCAGTTAGAGTACGTGTGAAATTTGGAAGAGGGGAGGTTGATTTCCACTTGTCGACTGGTTGATTCCGGGGACGACAAGTGGGACGAGAAATAATCGGGGATTGAGTTGCTCTCTGTTGAAGGCCTGCCGCTTACTATGGGAAATTATAATGGCACGCCAGTCAAACAGGTCCCCAGGGTCCTCAAAACTTAATGTTAGAAGGATTATTTTCAGAGAATCACCAGGCTCCTAGTACAACCGTCGGGATTGAAAGGCGGGTCCCCTAAACAGTTAATAGAGAAGCAGACTGGGTTGGATTTTAAAAGGCATGTGAGAAGTGGAATAAGCAGAGGCGTAACAACCTGCTGGCTGCTGAAGTCAAAACACAAAAAAGACAAGGAAGAATTATTGCTAGCGTTGCAGAAAGTGAAGATAGAGACAGCGCCCAAGCCTGAAAGTAAAAGAAAGCAGACCGAAAAGAAAGACCCCCTATACCCCGTAATCTGTCCACCCCCTCCTTACCAAAACTCCCCCGCTTCCACCTCCTGCACCCTCTTCTCCAACAACACCCCTGTTAACAGACGAACCGTCTGGAGCATGGTTTTACGATGAACAATATCTTTATGACCCATCCTCACATATTGACCCTGAGGAAGATAATTCAGATCATTCACAAGGTGCTACTGGATTGTAATGGCAGAAATTAAAAGAGTCATCTGTCTCCCAGCGCACGAGCAGTCCGTGGACTGCAATTTGTGGAGCTGTTACAGCAGCTGGATAACATGTATAAAACAAATGCTGCACAGTGGACACAGGTGCTCCATCGACAGCTGAGCACCGCATGGGCAACTGTAAATCACGGTGATCATAACGGTGTCCCATGGTGTTGGAATGAAGGTCCTTTCCTCGCCCAGTGAGAGCCTTTGAAAGGAGCCCTGGCAGAAAAATATAAAAAGGGCACAAACTGGTCACTAATTTCAGCCGGCTCACCGATTGCAAGATCTGATGGCTAATCACTCTGGGCTAGACAATATAAATGATAGAACTCGTGCTGCAGTGCCTCCTTTCATCTCGGGACTGAGAAGTGACATTCAAAGCAAAGTCTGCACGTCCTGCAAAAAGGCTGGAAGACCGCAACGTTCGAGGAAGACAAGCGTCATGCAGAGCATGCTGACAGTCAGACTAAATTAAAAGAGTCAGACACACAGACCAAACTTTTGGCTGCACAAATAAATTACTATACTGGAAGAACTGACCTGGCTAGGGGGAGAGGACGTGGAAAATTCTTTGGAGGTCGAGGGCGAGGGCACAGAAGAGGACGTGGGTTCCATTTATCAAACCCTAATAATCCTTTTGCTCAGATGCCTAACCCTTCGGAGCAGACGCCAGCGTCATATGCCTGTTACGGCTGCGGTGAACTTGGACATTTCAGACGCAACTGCCCACACAAGCGCCTCCGTCACCCCCTCTCCCTGAGCCTAATGACATTCCTTGGTCCTAAGAAATATCAGGGACCCAAGCCACTTTTTCCAGTTTCCTTTGCTTACTCGTCATGCTGAAACTGATCTTTTATTGACTTTAATGGCAAAGAAACTGCCTTTGAAATGGACACAGGAGCCATGCGCTGAAGGAGGTTCCTGTGCAATTACAGCTCAGCATTAACAGTTTCATTATTGACTCGTTCCTTTCTGTTAAATCATTTGTGTCCTGTGAAACTGCTGGGATGGGATCTTATGACTTAATTGTCAGTCTCAATTTTCTTTAACTGAACAAGGATTTTTGCTGCTCCATTCCTAAGCTCCTGTGCCACACTTCACACCCCAAGCCCTCTTTTACAGCCTGGACCCTGAACATCTCCCCGCACACCTTCCTCTTGAAAGCCCTTCATTCTTTCCCCTCATGCCTATTTTCCTCACTTACAAGTCCCGGACACCCTGCCTTGTACTGCCCAGTATTTCCCTACTGAAGTGGACACACCTTGGTTAGCATCTTTTCTTTCCTCCAGCACATGCCCTGAAACTTTGCACATTCCATGTATTTTTGTTGTCTACTAAAGCAGTTGCTTCAGTGCACCTCACATATTCACAAAGCGTTTTCTATTTAGGAGATTCGGTTCCCCATGTTTCCTTAGCACTGTGGTCCCAAGGGAAAAATTGATTATGGAAGGATAGCACACTGAGCCACTGGTGATTTTCTCAAAATCTTCCTTCCGCCCGTACCATGTCCAGGATCCTCTGTCTCCAGAGGCAGAGGCTGGCATCGCCGCTGTACATTCTGATCTCGTAAGGCGAGGAGCGATTATTCAAATTACATACTCTCCAGTCAACTCCCCCATTTTTTCCTGTAAAAAAGGCTGACGGGTCCTATGACAAGTTAACTCTGCGTTTTTTTTTCCTAGAACACCTATTGTTCCTAATCCATCCACTATTCTTTCCACGATACCCCCGTCCGCCCGGTACTTCTCTGTTATTGACCTTGCTAACGCTTTCTTTTCCATTCCCGTGCACCCTGATTCTCAATTCTGGTTTGCTTTTACCTTTCAAAACCGCCGATGGACCTGGACCGTCATGCCTCAGGGATATACTGAAGCCCCTTGTGTTTATGGTTTCGGCCAGAAAAAGATAATAAATTGATACAGTATATAGATAAGAAAAAAGAAAAGAAAAATAAATAAACAACAAGTGCACATGATACTCAGAAAATTGCTATTCTTTTTAGGTGAAAATGGCCATAAAAAAGTGTTGAAGAAAAAAAAAAAAAAAAACTACAGTTACTTCAAGCTATCGTTAAATATTTAGGTCATGACATTTCTTGCGATACAAGAGCTCTCTCTAGCGGCCGTTTAACCATCATTCAAAACCTTCCAAGACCGGTCACAAAACAACAGGTTAAGTCAGCATATTTCTCTGTGGCTGCATAGCTTTTGGTGGGAATGTTTTCTTGTTGTGGAGTTGTGCTGTGTGTTTCCCGAAATGGATTATTTTTGTTTACAGTTGGCACTTGGGTCGCCACGGAAATTAGTGTTTCCTTGTTGTCGCTGACCCGGTCCCGCCTCGGACTTTTCCATCATCTGGAGGCTAGCATGTATGGCACCACGGTGAGATGAATTCCTAATTTAAAAGTAGTACCAGCTTGCGGCCTGAGAAGTTGTTTGATTGTAAGTTTTTCAGGAGGAGCACAGCCTTTACAAAATCTAGCTAACACTGCGATCTGGCTGCATGCAGTGATATAGCAGGCTGACAAGGCTCTATGTGATTAAAAAAAATAAATAAATCAATCAATAAATAATAATAAAAATGCATTACTCTCACTGACCATATTCTCGTCCATTCACTGTGTTCGTGGACGAAAAAGGGGGGATTAATGAATGCAGTTTTAACGCAACCACATACAGACAAACAAAGTGCTCATGAGCCCCCTAACAGTAAAGGTACCTCACACCGTTCGTTCTATTTTAGTAGAGGATTTAAGACCAGCGCTGGCAAACCGATCCAACATCAAAAACTTATTGAATCCCTCTTAGAAGCTATAACTAAACCATCAAAGTTAGCGATCGTTAAATGTCAAGCTCACATAGGAAAACAAGATCCTGTCAGCAAAGGAAACGAATTAGCTGATCACTTTGCTAAACAGGCTGCATATAATAACACACCAATTTCTTTATTCCAACAGAGAAATAACCAGGACCCTGATAATCAACTTGTTTCTTTACAGAGTGCAGCCACGGACAGAGAAAAAGAAAATGGTCCAAAGAATGGTCCCTCTCTTATGGAGTCTGGACCCATAGGCAAACTAACAAACCTTTCCTCCCAAAGGCTTCTCTGCAGAGCAGTTCTGCAGATGCTGTGCATTATGTCAAAAGTCTAATGTAGGAAAGGGCACCCAGGTAAGTCCAGGTAAGTCCCGCCGTTACACCTAATCCAATGGGTCCGTTTGAACACCTCCAAATGGATTTCATTGAACTAACTCCGTCTAAAGCTTACCGTTATTGTCTAGTAATTGTTGATGTGTTCTCCCAATGGGTAGAATTTTTTTTTTTTTCCTTCTAAACACGCTGATGCTAAAACTGTAGCCTAAGCTTTAATCAAAGAAATTATTCCTAGGTGGGGCATACCACAGAAATTGCAAACTGATAATGGCACCCTCAAATCTAAATTAGCAAAAATCTGTGAGCAGACAAATTTATCCTGGCCAGACACTTTGCCTCTGGCCTTAATGAGATTGAGGGCAAGAACACACCGGCAATTAGGACTGTCGCCGTTTGAAATTCTGACCGGACACCCATGCCTGTGGGCATGGTTATGCGAAATGTTAACCTGCATACTGTGGACAATGATCTTCTCTCTTGTCTTACAGGTCTCCGAGATACTCTGAAAGAAGTCCACGAGCAGGTTAACCAGGCCTGGAGGACTAGTCTTCCATCTAAAGACACGCCGATTCCCTTAGGCACTTGGATCCTCGTCCATGACACTCGGAGGAAACATTGGCATCAGCCGAGGTGGAGAGGACCGTTCCAAGTTCTTCTGTCCACACCACATGCAGTGAAAATGGAAGAATTGCCCACCTGGATTCTCGCCTCACATTGCAAGAGATGGCACCCTTGATTGCTGTGCTACTATGCTTTCTTTTCCTTTGTCTACTGCCCTGGTCACCTTGACTTTCCTGTTAGGAATCACCACATCAGTGCAGGTTGATTTCTGCTCTATTATCAACTGTGGGACTGGTCGACAAGCCCAGTGGACCTGGTCTGACAAATACGTGTGTATGACTGTTACGAAGTATTATTAGGGAAGTAACTGCGACAACTGGCAATGGGTTTTTGCTAACACTGGAACTGAGGACTGGGGTTCTCAACCTTTTGAGGCCCAAAAATACGGTTTGAAAAATCGATTTTCTATCATAAAAGGACATGCTTCTCATAAATGTGTTGACAACCATTGTAACCCCTTGATCATCATTTTGAAGAACTCCTCTTTACATGACTCAGGAACCTATATATTAGGGGCATATGTATCTGGAACAGACCCTTTAGGGAGATTTCTAATTAAGATTGACAATCCTGTTACTAACACCTCTCATTCTCCTGCACACACACCTGTCACCCCAACTTCTGGTCCAGACTTTTCTTCTGTTAAGATTATGAATATTTCCACCCTCTCATCCACTTTTTCAATTGAAACTGGCTATGGCGATCAGAACCGTTGGTTACAGTGGGTATTATATTCGGCTAAGCAAGTAAATCAATCTGATTGCTACGCCTGTGCTACAGCCAGGCCACATTTGGCTACCGTCCCTTTCCCTCTTTCTAATATTTACCCTGTTGGTCTTCCTTGTCTCCTTGTCCTTTTTACCTCTCCATCCACACCAAAAGACACTAACTGCATTACACTTTCTCTCCTCTTTCCCCCCCCACTCCTCATATGACTCCCCCGATGTTCCAGTCTCATGAAGGCAATTATACCTGCTTCTCTAGTAATTATAGTTCCCCCTTCCGAGGTACTAATGTTGGTCATATCCCTTCTTCCTTCTGTTCCCAGACTTTCCAGGTTAACTCCACCTCATTTAATTCTACATTATCACTTTTCCTGTTGACACAGTCCACTCCGCGTGCTGATATTTGGTGGATGTGCAGTACATTACTTGATATTCTTCCCCCTGTTTGGACTGGCACATGCGCATTAACCCAACTTGATATGCCTTTCCGCCTCCTCCCTTTGAATTCTCCTCGCATGTCGTCCAGCTCTGGTCGACGTCGTCGACCCCGCTCTGCTGACCCCTCCACATTCTCTCTTCACGGCCCTGGCATTTACTTTGATTCCATTGGTGTCCCTTGTGGAGTCCCTGATAAATTTCAAGCGCGAGATCAAGTTGCTGCCGGATTTGAGTCTATTTTCCCCCAAGTTACAATAAATAAAAATGTAGATTGGCTTAATTACTTATATTACAACCAACAGCGTTTCCTGAATTTTACTAAAGAGGCTGTTGAAGGGATACATGAACAGCTTGATAGAACATCTCTTATGACTTGGCAAAATCGATTAGCATTAGATATGCTCCTTGCTAAAAAGGGGGGTGTATGTGCTATGTTTGGTGATGTGTGCTGCACTTACATCCTTAATAATATGGCTCCCGATGGATCAATCACCGTGCTTTGCCAGGTTTAACTGCCCTTTCAAATAAATTAGCTACCACTTCTGGCATTTCTAGCCCCTGGGGCTGATGGCTCAGGTCAGTTTTTATTTCACTGGCCGTTGCTTTTATCATTCTGTTACTTGTGGCCTGCTGTATAGTCCCCCTAATTAGATCTATTGTGTCCCAGTATTTCACTGCCTCCGTGGCCAAGGCTTATATGTTACACGAAGAATGCATGCTTCCCATTTCTTCCTCCTTTCCTTCCACTCCTTCCCCTTCTCCTACTCTCTCCCTTGTTACTCCTATGTCACCCATATTTTTGTTGGTTCAAAAAGGGGGGAATGTAGAAGAAGAATGTTCTCCTCAGCACCATGTATTTTGTGTGTTTAGTAAATTAGAATCTTTATAATAACTATTTTGTAACTTGCCAGTGAGAGACGCTTTGGCTTATGAACTAACAAAAATATGTTATTCCAGGGTTCAGGAGAAATAGTGTCCACATGAATAAAATGTAAGCTGTTTCTTGTTTTTCCCTTTCTCAGAGTGAATGTTTCAGGGACAAGGTCACAAGGCTGCAGAAAATACATGTAGTTTATGCAAAGGCGTCTCTCCTGTGCTTAGCTTCCAAAACACAGATAATGCTTAGCTCAACAGACATATTGTTTAACTTTACTGTTTTGATAAGGATGTTCTTTCTGTCTTATTAATCATGAGATGCTGAAGTATAAAAAACCCCTCCTGGCTTTTGATCAGGGTTCAATTGAGCTTTGCGGCAATAAGTTATACTCTTTTGAATCTCTACTTACTGCGACTCCGAATGAATAAATAAAGTGAATTGAGAAAATATTATCTGTCTGCTTTCCAGTGTGCCTTTTTCGTCCACAGAACCCTCTTGTGGTAGACCACCTGGACTCACTGCAGATTGGACTAGAAGATGCAATTATCTGTCTGCTCCACAAGGCTTATTCTCACTGGGACAAAGCTGGCAGCACAGTGAGGATCCTGCTTTTTGATTTCTCCAGTGCCTTCAATAACACCCAGCCATCCCTGTTCAGGGGTCAACTCAGAGATACGCAGGTGGACGAGCCTGTGGTGTCCTGTAAAATGGACTCTCTGTCAGGCAGACTGCAGTTTGTGAGACTCAAGGACTGTGTGAGTATAAGTGCCCATAATTACACTGTAACTACTATGTAATTACCTGTATAAGTACAGTGTAACTACGAGTTATTACTCCGTACTTACTGTGTAATACAAAATAATGCTATAGTTACTTTAAAGTGCTCCACCATATTAGCCTGTTGAATTTCTATCGGTCAGCTATTGCAGATTTTAGGTGCATAACAGCAGAAGGCCGCCTAACCACTTTTCTTAAGTTTAGCTCTTGGAATTCTAAGCAGACACTCATTTGAAGATCTAAGGTTACGATTTGGAGTGTAAGGTGAAAGACATTCTGAGATATAAGATGGAGTGAGATTATTTAAGGCTTTGTAAACCATAAGCAGAATTTTAAAGTCAATTCTAAATGGCACAGGTAACCAATGAAGTGACATCAAAACTGGAGAGATGTGTTCGGATTTTCTTTTCCCAGTTAAGATTCTGGCAGCTGCATTCTGCACTCGTTGCAATCAATTGATGTCTGGAGCACCACAAGGAACAGGCCTGTCTACTTTTCTCTTCACCCTGTACCCATCATGCTATAAATACAACACCAAGTCATGTTACTTGCAGAAATTCTCAGATGATTCTGCACTAATGGGGTGTATTGATAAGAGGGATGAGACAGAAGACAGGAGTCAGGTGGAGAAGTTTGTTTCTTGGTGCAAAGAGAATTGTCTGCATCTTAAAATCAGCAAAACCAAGGAAGTGGTTATTGACTTTCACCGCACCAAAGAGCCTCTAACTGTGTGTCTGGTCACTGTTCACAGAGTGGATATATAGAGGTGGTGCACTCCTACAAATGCTTGGGGGACCACATCAATGACAAGCTGGACTGGTCTCAGAGCACACAGGAACTATAGAAGAAAGGGTTGAGAAGGCTTTTTTTTCCCAGGAGACTGTGTTCCATTAACGTGGGAAGTGACGTCCTTCATATCTTCTACAGCTCTCTGATGGCCATAGTATGCTGGGCTGGTAACTTCAAGAGAGAAGCCCACCAACAAACTAACAAGCTAATTAAAAGGGCAGGCTCAGTAATAGGATGCACTCTGGACCCCCTGGAGGTTGTGGCAACAAAACTGAGTGCCATTCTGACTTTCAGCCAATTAATTATTCAGCAGAAGTTTGTCAGGAAACACAACTGGGGGTCACTAATACAAACAGCAATACGTCTGCAGAAAGCCTCAAAGGGACTGGGAAAGACAAGGCAGACGTATTCTTTGCATTCTTTTTAAATTCCTTTCTTTTTTAGTCTTTCTGATGTGAGTCTATCTATCTATCTATCTATCTATCTATCTATCTATCTATCTATCTATCTATCTATCTATCTATCTATCTATCTATCTATCTATCTATCTATCTATCTATCTATCTATCTATAGTGCATCCAGAAAGTATTCACAGCGCATCACTTTTTCCACATTTTGTTATGTTACAGCCTTATTCCAAAATGGATTAAATTCATTTTTTCCTCAGAATTCTACACACAACACCCCATAATGACGATGTGAAAAAAGTTTACTTGAGGTTTTTGCAATTTTATTAAAAATAAAAAAACTGAGAAATCCCATGTCCATAAGTATTCACAACCTTTGCTCAATACTTTGTCGATGCACCTTTGGCAGCAATTACAGCCTCAAGTCTTTTTGAATATGATGCCACAAGCTTGGCACACCTATCCTTGGCCAGTTTCGCCCATTCCTCTTTGCAGCACCTCTCAAGCTCCATCAGGTTGGATGGGAAGTGTCGGTGCACAGCCATTTTAAGATCTCTCCAGAGATGTTCAATCGGATTCAAGTCTGGGCTCTGGCTGGGCCACTCAGGGACATTCACAGAGTTGTCCTGAAGCCACTCCTTTGATATCTTGGCTGTGTGCTTAGGGTCGTTGTCCTGCTGAAATATGAACCGTCGCCCAGTCTGAGGTCAAGAGTGCTCTGGAGCAGGTTTTCATCCAGGATGTCTCTGTACATTGCTGCAGTCATCTTTCCCTTTATCCTGACTAGTCTCCCAGTTCCTGCCGCTGAAAAACATCCCCACAGCATGATGCTGCCACCACCATGCTTCACTGTAGGGATGGTATTGGCCTGGTGATGAGTGATGCCTGGTTTCCTCAAACATGATGCCTAGCATTCACACCAAAGAGTTCAATCTTTGTCTCATCAGGCCAGAGAATTTTCTTTCTCATGGTCTGAGAGTCCTTCAGGTGCCTTTTGGCAAACTCCAGGTGGGCTGCCATGTGCCTTTTACTAAGGAGTGGCTTTCGTCTGGCCACTCTACCATACAGGCCCGATTGGTGGATTGCTGCAGAGATGGTTGTCCTTCTGGAAGGTTCTCTTCTTTCCACAGAGGACCTCTGGAGCTCTGACAGAGTGACCACCGGGTTCTTGGTAACCTCCCTGACTAAGGCCCTTCTCCCCGATCGCTCAGTTTAGATGGTCGGCCAGCTCTAGGAAGAGTCCTGGTGGTTTCGAACTTCTTCCATTTACGGATGATGGAGGCCACTGTGCTCATTGGGACCTTCAAAGCAGCAGAAATTTTTCTGTAACCTTTCCCAGATTTGTGCCTCAAAAATCTCAAGTAAACTTTTTTCACGTTGTCATTATGGGGTGTTGTGTGTAGAATTCTGAGAAAAAAATGAATTTAATCCATTTTGGAATAAGGCTGTAACATAACAAAATGTGGAAAAAGTGATGCACTGTGAATACTTTCCCGATGCACTCTATCTATCTATCTATCTATCTATCTATCTATCTATCTATCTATCTATCTATCTATCTATCTATCTATCTATCTATCTATCTATCTATCTATCTATCTATCTATCTATCTATCTATCTATCTATCTATCTATCTATCTATCTATCTATCTATCTATCTATCTATCTATATTATCCTGCAGACACGGACACAATGTTCCAAAAAATACACTCTTTACTTTATAAAGTCCAGCACACAACACAGTGCCCCTGCACCAAACACCTTTCTTCCGTCCTTTTCTCTCCCTTCCGGACTTCTCCTGCCGCCTTTCCACCTCTCCTCCCAAGCGTTGCCTTCTTCCTCCCAACTCGGAGGAAGGCGGCCTCTTTTATAATCACCTGGATATGCTAAAGGTGCTTTTTGGTTGCCAGGGGCCCCAGTGGGGTTGAGCTTCCATTCTCCGTTCCCGTGGTCCCCACACCAGGGTGGCCGCCCTCTCGTGGGGGTATAATCCCTCTCCTGGTCCTTCTAGGCATCCCGGCCAGACATGGGTCCTGGCAGTCTGCCACAACATATATATATATATATATATATATATATATATATATATATATATATATATATATATATATATATGTGTATATATAAATATGTATATGTATATATGTATATGTATATATGTATATGTATATATATATATATATATATATATATATATATATATATATATATATATATATATATATATATATATATATATATATATATGTATATATATATTCTTTTTTTTGAGAACACACCAACTACTACACTCCCTAAAGCACAGAAGTCCAGTTTAGACTCGCCAATGACATGATGTGACATGGGCCCCTTCAGACACCTCAGGGCTGCTCAGCTACGAGAAACCCCTGTGATTTGCTCCACAAAGCCGCACTCGCATCAATCAGCCTTTCTGACCTCCATTGGCTGAATGGTTTTGGAGAGTCTGGCCCGGTCTCAACACATTTACTGCATGACACCATCGAGCGTTTAAACTCCAGTGAAACATCCATGACGCGTTCAAAGCCACCATTCCTGGTCTGTCAGTACCTGCATACCCGCTTGAAACAGTAAATAGTCAGCATAAGCAAGCTGTTTTATACAGCACCTTCTAAAGACTGTTTCAAGGAGCTTTACAAGTATAAGGCTATCTTGTACTGTATAATTCACCTGTCGAAATATATTTATTATGATTCATACATGGAGAGGTCAGGTGACTGACTCAGTGTCACACGAGCAATCAGAACCACCAGCTGTCTGGTAAAAAAATCTTATCGAGAAAACCCTCTGACTTTACCTGTGCCCTTCATGGCCTCCTATTATTATATATCATGGACTGCCTTTCAGGTATACAGTGGATTCAGGAAACATTCAGACCTCTTCACTCTCTGCACACCTTATGGTGTTGTAGATTTATTTTAAATGTATACACTTGCCGTTATCGACTCTCAATCTTCATCAAAATTCATCACATTTACCCATTTAAAGGTAAATCTACAACAGAATAAAGTGTGCAGACAGTGTGTGTGGGTTGTGGGAAGAGGTCTGAATACTTTCTGAGTCCACTGCATTAATCTATCTGTGATATTGTGACTGTTCATATTTATTAGCCTACCTGTCAAATGAATAGACTTTATTTAATATAGTGCCTTTCTCTTGTGAACACCATCCTAAAGGGGTTTTAAATCTGTAGTGTCACAAGACAAGTGTTCACATATGTATCACAGTTCAACATCAGGCAAGCGAGTGAGTCACTCAGGGTCACACCGGGGGTTGTTGTGACTGAGCAGGCGGCCTTGTAGCAGCAGGTCATGGCGTCTGTCTATCTGCCAATGTCAATGTAATGCTAAGTTAGCCTTCAGAGTATCAGGTGCCTCTCATAGCTATCCTATTCTCATCCCTTTCTGTCTATCTACACCTTATATAATATCATTTTTATGAAGTTATTTTTATATGTTTATAAGAATTCAATTATAAGATAACCTTTAAAGTGTATATAGTGCCCTTTATGTCTATGTATTGAGTAAAGTGCTGCTCATATGTGCATGTCCTATATTGTGGCTCCCTTTTATTTCTATCTGCCTAATAATATGCTTTTTATATCAAACAGTTTTATATATTGCCTTTCATACTTATTAATCTATTAAAGAATTATACTTTATTCTTTCTTTAGAGACCACCATCTTAAGGAACTTTACACATACAGAGCTATGGTACAATTCTTCAAATATGTACATAAGACAAGTAAAGAACAGGCAGGTCAGAGAGTCAATCAGAGCTACGCAGGGAATCAGTCGATCTGTCGGAAAACAATTTTAAAGTAACTTTTATCGTATAAAGTGCCCTTCATAACTATGTATCTAATTATCTGTCTTTATGGATACAATTCTAAACTAACCTTACCAGTATATTGTACTTTTCCTCTCTATCTATCTATCTATCTATCTATCTATCTATCTATCTATCTATCTATCTATCTATCTATCTATCTATCTATCTATCTATCTATCGATTATATAGTACCTTTTAATTTCTATCTATCTATCTATCTATCTATCTATCTATCTATCTATCTATCTATCTATCTATCTATCTATCTATCTATCTATCTATCTATCTATTATATAGTACCTTTTAATTTCTATCTATCTATCTATCTATCTATCTATCTATCTATCTATCTATCTATCTATCTATCTATCTATCTATCTATCTATCTATCTATCTATCTATCTATTATATAGTACCTTTTAATATCTATCTATCTATCTATCTATCTATCTATCTATCTATCTATCTATCTATCTATCTATCTATCTATCTATCTATCTATCTATCTATCTATCTATCTATTATATAGTACCTTTTAATTTCTATCTATCTATTTATCTATCTGTCTTCTTTCCTTCCTTCTGTAAAAAGCCAGATTCTTTCTGGTCACTGGTAAAGTTCTTTCTATTCAATTCAATGTGTCAGCACCATTGAGCAATTAAACACACTGCATTCAATAAAACTTAATTTCATATTTCTCCAAATTTCCTACATGATACAATTAATCTGAAATTACATCTGTATTTATCTTAAAGCTGTCTGTCATAATCAGCACAATATTTCTGGAAGTGAAACCATAGAAAAAATGTTAGATGTCCAGAGATACAAAAATGAAAATTAAACCCCTAAGTTACTGATCAAAAGAACAAATTAAAGAAAATCAAGAAATAAAGAATTAAGTAGCCCAGCTGAAAATATTCACTTAATTAAAATAAGGGAATCGCCTTTAAACCTTATAAAGTACAATTTCTATTTATTTGTTCTCTATACGGTGGCGTAGTGGTAGCGCTGTTGCCTCGCAGTTAGGAGACCTGGGTTCGCTTCCCGGGTCCTCCCTGCGTGGAGTTTGCATGTTCTCCCCGTGTCTGCGTGGGTTTCCTCCGGGCGCTCCGGTTTCCTCCCACAGTCCAAAGACATGCAGGTTAGGTGGATTGGCAATTCTAAATTGGCCCTAGTGTGTGCTTGGTGTGTGTTTGTGTGTGTCCTGCGGTGGGTTGGCGCCCTGCCTGGGATTGGTTTCTGCCTTGTGCCCTGTGTTGGCTGGGATTGGCTCCAGCAGACCCCCGTGACCCTGTGTTCGGATTCAGTGGGTTGGCAAATGGATGGATAGATGGATTGTTCTTTATACACTGCTTTGTTCTTCGAGCCACACCCCTGAAATATAGCATACCGGTACTTCTCACCAGAAATCAGATTTTTTTGGGTTGTGACCGAGATAGAAGAGTAGAGTCGTCTCGAATGTTGGGACACCAGCAAAGCAGTCCACAACGGCATAAACACAAAGGAAAAGATGACTAAGTACCCAATTAAAGTATAGCAGGAACTTCTTAGGAGCTCTGTCCGAATCGGGCTCCAGGTTCGAGGTCAGGTGCTAAGGGGTGGGGTCAGCTCTGGGCACCATTGCCGAGGTCAGTTGTCCTTACTGGTGGGTTCTTTGAGCAGACCGTTAGCATCTGCCCCGGAGTGGTATTGTGGTGATCCCCATACATGACAATATGACAATCCTGGCATGCTACCCATGTGCTTTCTTAATAATGCCTGTAACGTTATTGTCCTACTTAAGGTTTTGTGACAGCAAACTGCCCAGAATCTTAAATGTCTGTCATCCCAATGGCTGAGCCATTTATAGAAAATGATAGGTGAGCAGGTGACTGTTTGCTGAAATCTATGATCATCTCCTGAGTTTATTGAATGTTAAGGCCCAAATTATTATGGCTGCACCACAATGTCAGATTTTCCACCTCTTGTCTGTATATGAACTCCTCATTGTTTGAAACGAGGCCTATTAGTGTTCTGTCTTCTGCAATTTAAGAAGTCTGACAGACGAATCACCAGAGGTACATCATTTGTATAAAGTGAGGAGAGTAGTGGGGAACAGACACAGCCCTGCAGTGCACAGTACTGAGGGCTAGTGGGTCAGACGTGTGTGTGATCAACTGTTTCCTATCTGTAAGGAAGTCGGTGATCCAATGGCAGGTTGAACTCGGTGAGTTTCTTATCTGGGAGCTCTGGGATGATTGTATTGAAAGCAGAGCTAAAGTCCACAAACAGGATCCTGACAGATGCCCCTGGCTTATCACGGTGTTGGTAAATCAAGCTCAGGCCTAAATCCACTGCGTCATCCACAGACCAGTTGGCTCTCTACGCAAACTGAAAAGGGTCCAGGAAGTCTTTTGTCGCATTCTTGAAGTAATTCAGAATAAGGCGTCCAAAGGTCTGTGGTGTACATTAAAATCCAACATATAAGACACACAATAACCAAAGGGTAAAAGAAACACAAAAACACACAGATTGTCAACATCTCACACTGGGTCAAAGGCCAGGGAGTTAAAATGTGTTTTGAAATAAGATTTAAAGACAGCAAGTGAAGGAGCCGGCCTAATGTGCAATGGCAAATCGTTCCAGAGTTTTGGAGCTGCAACTGAAAAAGCCGATTACCTTGGAGTTTGCATCGTGTCTTAGGAACAAGTAAAAGTATCTGGTCTGCTGACCTGAGAGGGCAAGACGGACGATACATAAGGGTGCAGCAGTTCCGACAGATAAAATGGGGCACAACCATTAAAGAATTTAAAAAACAAATACAAGGATCTTAAAGTGGATTCGAAAATTTACTGGAAGTCAGTGAAGGGAAGCCAAAATTGGGGTAAACGTGCTCATGCTTGCTTATACCAGTTAAAAATCGAGCATTGGCATTTTGCACCAGCTGTAGGCAAGCAATGGAGGCCTGGCTAATTTCAAAGAGAAGCGCATTGCAGTAATCCAGATGAGAGGTTATAAAAGCATGGATCAAGGTTGTGTTTAGGCAAAATAGCCACCTCAACTGATAAAAACAGAGTTTCACCACTGTGTTCACATGGCTTTCAAGACATTGCCCGTTATTGTCCATAGCAGGTAGTCAGTATTAGAACATTAGAACACTCTACACGAGAACAGGCATTCAGGCATGTTTGTGTGAAATTTACCCTTAACAAGTTTCCAACTCTGTCCCAGTGTTCTTGATGAAGGCATTTTAAAATAACAGTCTCTATCCACTGGACTAATTCCCTTTATAATTTTAAACACTCATGTCACCTCTTAATCTTCTTTTGCTTAAACTGTAAAGGCTCAGCTCTTTTAATCTTTCCTCATAATTCAACCCCTGTAGCTCTGGAATCAGCCTAGTTGTTCTTCTCTGGATCTTTTCTTGTGCTGTTATGTCCTTTTTGTAGCCTGGAGACCAAAACTGCACACAGTACTCCAGATGAGGCCTCACCAGTGTGTTATAAAGGTTGAGCAGAACCTCCTGTGACTTTTACCCCACACATCAAGGCGCTATATAACCTCACATTCTGTTAGCCTTCTTAATGGCTTCTGAACACTGTCGGGAAGTCGATAGTTTAGAGTCCACTATGATTCCTAAAGACTTCTCATAAGGTGTACTCTCGATTTTCTGACCGCCCATTGTGTATTCAAACCTCACATTTTTACTTCCTATGTGTAATATTTTACCTTTTCTGACATTAAATTTCATCTGACACAAATCTGCCCAAGCCTGTATGCTCTCCAAGCCCTTCTGTGATGATATAACGGATTCCAAATTATCTGCTAATCCACCTACAGTGGAACCTCGGTTCACGACCATAATTCATTCCAAAACTCTGGTTGTAAACCGATTTGGTCGTGAACCAAAGCAATTTCCCCCATAGGATTGTATGTAAATACAATTAATCAGTTCCAGACCATATGAATTATATGTAAATATATGTTTTTTAAAGATTTTTAAGCACAAACATAGTTAAGTACACCATAGAAAGCACATCGTAATAGTAAACTAAATGTAAAAACATTGAATAACACTGAGAAAACCTTGAACAACAGAGTAAACTAACATTGCAAGAGTTTGCGCTATACTGTAGTCTTACGACCCGATCGCTGTAAACACTTTTTTTAAATGAGTTTTAAGCACAGGGGGAAAAAAAAGGAACATTTGAACAAATCCGAACTTTATTTAAAAACCAACCACAAGCAACCAAGAAAGTAACATTTCAGGAGTTCACGCTTATCTATCTATCTATCTATCTATCTATCTATCTATCTATCTATCTATCTATCTATCTATCTATCTATCTATCTATCTATCTATCTATCTATCTATCTATCTATCTATCTATCTATCTATCTATCTATCTATCTATCTATCTATCTATCTATCTATCTATCTATCTATCTAATAGCCTGTGTAAACTTTTTTTTAAATGAGTTTTAAGCACAGGGAAAAAAAGGAACATTTGAAAAATCTGTAAATTAATAAACCACCAAGAAAAGTAACACTGCAACAAATCACGCTACGAACCACTCGTTGTAAACAGTTTTTTTAGATGAGTTTTAAGCACAGGAAAAAAAATCAACATTTGAAAAAAGAGAAAAGTAGCATTGCAACAATTCACGCTATGAACCGAAAAATTAACATTTGAAAAATCCGTAATACAAAAACTAACCATAAACCTCCAAGAAAACTAACCTTGCACGAGTAGAGTTCTGGCATGAAGTGAGGAGGAACTGGGTGGAGAACAATCCGGTCTCATCGCAGTTGAAGACTTGTTGCGGGATGTAGCTTTCGTCCTCTACTAATTTTGTGAAATTTTTCACGAATTCTTTTGCAGCTTCAGCGTCGGAACTAGCAGCCTCTCCATGCCTTACCACACTATGAATGCCACTTCTCTTGCGAAACTTTTCAAACCATCCTCTACTGGCTTTAAATTCCTCACTTTCACCACTTGTAGAAAGATAGTTTTGCAGCAAATCGCCATGAATCTTCCTGGCTTTCTCGCATAACATCGCCTCGCTTACGCTATCCCGTGCAAGTTGCTTCTCGTTCAGCCACACTAGCAACAGTTTTTCCACCTCTTCCAGCACTTGAGGCCTCTGCCTGGCTAACGCTGTAACTCCTTTTACAACATCAGCTGCTTTAATGGATTCTTTCTGCTTTAGAATAGTCAAAATCATAGATTAGGGTTAGGGTTAGGGTTAGGGTTACTTGGCGGCAAGATCAGTAACACGAGCGCCACGCTCATACTTTTCAATAATTTCTTTCGTTACTTCGATTTCAATTTTCTGCAAAACTTTCTTCTCACTTGCTTAGAAGCCATGGTTAACTGCAAAAGCACACGAAATACTGTAGCGCACAAAGAGTTCACAGGTAAAGCACGCATGTCTGACTGAGAACAATGAACAGGGAGAGGCTGAACACGTGCTTAAATACAGTAATCCGCGCATATGAACCGGAAGGGAAATGAAATAGAGCACAAAGAGTTCACAGCAAAAGCATGCATGCATGTCTGACCAAGAACAATGCAACACATGTGGAAATCATCGGCGTGCACAAACCGAAAGGGAAACTGGCTTGTTCATATACCGAGTGTATGGTTGTTAACCGAGGCAAAAGTTTGGCGAACTTTTTGGTCGTAAACCGATTTGTACGTGTACCGAGACGTTCGTGAACAAAGGTTCCACTGTATCTTGGTATCATCTGCAAACTTCACCAGCTTGTTACTTATATTCCTATCTAAATCATTTACAGATATTAAAAATAGCAGCGGCCCCTGATGTGCATGGGGATCCCCCGTCCCCCTCGTCTCTGTCACCCGCCTCAGTGTCCAGAATGTGAGCACCTTAACTTTCATAAATTTTACCTCTCAGATGATGGTGTCCTGTGTTGCCTAATTTATTGGCCTCATCATGTTCTGACAATGCCACTTTGCTTACATGGATGCCTTCACTTTGAGGTCCCATCGTTATGTTGTGGATGGATGGCTGCTGGGGACGTGTCCCTAAAAGTCATGTCGAGTGACGTCAGTGGGGCAATGCCAAAGTGTCTATCCCAGTTTGTACCTAACCTTTGCGAATATTCTTTGTGGCTTTGACGTTATGTTCTGTTTCTTGACCTCGATTACCCTTCAGTTCATAGATGAGAGATGCACTTATTCATTTTTGGTTATACTTGACTCCGTTTTATTTCCTAGTCCTTTCCTTCTCCCCTTGAAGGTGTCAGGAAACATGCCACCCCACGCTCATGTGCATGACATCACCTTCACTCAAACGTAACACATAACATTCACAGGCCCACCCATCCTGTTCAGGGTCCTGATGGGATGCCACATCCAATCAAAGCAGGAACCAAGCCAGGGTGGGTCTCACTGTCTAACACACACTTGCACATCAAATGATCTAAAAAGCATCTTTGGGGCTGTGATTGGAAGAGAGGACTACGAGGACCCAAATAGACATGAAGGGAATGTGAAAAATCACAAATCCAGGATGGCGGTCCTGCAGCAGGGGTACAGGGACAGCCTGTGCTCACATCATGTTACACCACTCATCTGCAGCTTCTAGAACTTTCAGAATCTTGTATTTTTCAGAGGATCAATAAAAAGTGTGCTGAGTTTGCTAAAGACAGAGCAACATTTTTGTTAAATTCCTAAGAACGAGTTAGTCTGGGTGTGAACAGCACCAGAAGTCAAAAGGGAGCCATTTCCTTTAGCACCCGAAGGTGAATTTTAGTAGATGTACCCTTTGGCATCACTGCCTTCTAGAAGAATCTTCTGTGGGTGTTTTTTTATTAAAAAGAGCATCAGAGTCACGAAGAACAGCCGTAAAAGGCAATGATTGTTGACAAATAAAGGAAAAACAAAAATCTACGGCATGGCTCTGCTCTGGTATAGCTAAAGAGGGCTGTCTATACTGGGCCTATTCACCTCTCGGGAAGAATTCACCTTTCATTGTTATACAACTTTGGTCTTTTTAAACGCTGACACAACAGCAACAACATTTATTTATAAAGCACATTTTCATACAAGCCCTGCGGTGGGCTGGCGCCCTGCCCAGGGTTTGTTTCCTGCCTTGCGCCCTGTGTTGGCTTGGATTGGCACCAGCAGACCCCCGTGACCCTGTAGTTAGGATATAGCGGGTTGGATAATGGATGGATGGATGGATTTTCATACAATTGATGTAGCTCAAAGTGCTTTACAAGATGAAGAAAGAAAAGTTTATAAAAATAAAAATGTAAAAATAAGATTAGGCAATACTAAATAACAAAGAATAAAGTAATGTCCAATGGCAGGGAGGACAAAAAAAAAACAAAATCTGCAGGGGTTTCGAGACTACAAGACCACCAGGCCCCCACTGGGCATTCTACCTAACATAAATGATCTCAATCAGTCCTCATGGTTTTCAGGCTTCACATTGATGATGGCGGTCATGTGGACCTCTGGCCTTCAATCCATCAATGTAGGGACATCACGGTGCTTTGATCGGGTGGTGGTGGAGCAGATCACCACCACAGACAACCAGAAAAAGAACAGCAGAGAAAGTTGGGGTTAGTATGGATTGTGGATCCACCATGAATGATAATGATAATTAAATGCATATACAGCGTATCAGGATTAAACTAAAATGAAGCTATGAGAAAGTCCATCCATCCATCCATTACCCAACCCACTATATCCTAACTACAGGGTCACGGGGGTCTGCTGGAGCCAATCCCAGCCAACACAGGGCACAAGGCAGGAACAAACCCCGGACAGGGCACCAACCCACCGCAGCTATGAGAAAGTAATAATTAAAATACAGTGGTACCTCTGGTCACGACCGTAATTCATTCCAAAATTCTGGACGCGACTCGATTTGGTTGCGACCCGAACGTAATTTCCCCCTAAGATTGGATGTAAATACAATTAATCCATTCCAGACCGTATGAACTGTATGTAAGTATATATTTTTTTAAGCACAATAATAGTTAATTATACCATAGAATGCACAGTGTAATAGTAAACTAAATGTAAAAACATTGAATAACAGAGAAAACTAACATTGTAAGAGTTCACGCTAGACCCTTCCGAACCGCTCGCTGTAAACACTTTTTTTATGAGTTTTAAGCACAGGGAAAAAAAATTAAATGCCACTTCTCTTGAGAAACTTTTCAAACCATCCTCTACTAGCCTTAAATTCCTCACCTTCGCCACTCGAAGAAGGATTTTTTTTCAGCGAATCGCCATGAATCTTCCTGGCTTTCGCGCATATGATCGGCTCGCTTACGCTATCCCTTGCAAGTTGTTGCTCATTCAGCCACACTAGCAACAGTTTTTTCACCTCTTCCAGCACTTGAGGTCTCTGCTTGGTTAACATTGTAACTCCTTTTGCAACATCAGCTGCATTGTTAGGCCCTGTATACGCAAACAAAAGAGAATGGGAAATCATTGGCGCGTACGAACGCGCGTAGGGAAACTTGCCGCCAGTGTTTTTGTTCGCCACCAGAGCGTGTGGTCGTGAACAGATGCAAAATTTTCACAAACTTTTTGATTGTAACATGATTTGTACATGTTCGGAAATGTTCGTGACCAGAAGTAATGTGTTTTCAGCAGTGTTTTCAAGTGCTCCATTGTGTTAGCCTGGCGAATTCCTATCAGTAAGCTATTCCAGATTTTAGGTGCATAACAGCAGAAGGCCGCCTCACCACTTCATTTGAAGATCTAAAGTTACGATTTGGAGTGTATGGTGAGATGCATTCTGGGGTATAGGATGGAGCGAGATTATTGAAGGCTTTGTAAACCATCAGCAGTATTTTAAAGTCAGTTCTAAATGGCACAGGTAACCAGTGTAGTGACATCAGAACTGGGGTGATGTGCTCGGATTTTCTTTTCCCAGTTAAGATTCTAGAAGCTGCATTCTGCACGAGTTGCAATTGATTGATGTCTTTTTTGGGTGGTCCAGAGAGGAGTGCGTTACAGTAATCAAGCTGACTGAAAACAAAAGCGTGAACTAATTTGTCAGCATCTTGCAAAGTTATAAGGGATTTCACTTTTGCTATATTTCTTAAGTGAAAAATGAAGTCCTAGTGATCTGATTAATATGTGACTTAAAATAGTAGTAAATGTGATAATAAAATGTAGCTTCCATTGTTCAACATGAGGACAAGAGCTGAGCCAATGAAAGACAAAAAAACCATTATGAGACTGAAAAACAAGAACAAAACCATTAGAGAGATCGGGGGAAACCTTAGGATGACTTAAATCGGCTGTCTGGAATATCAAGAAGAAAGAACACACTGCTAAGCTCAGGAATCGCAGAGGGACTGTTAGGCCAAGGAAGACCTCCACTGCTGTTGACAGAAGAATCCTCAATGTGGTAAAGAAAAAGCCCCCAAACCCCTGTCTGAACAAATCAGAAACAGACTTCGGGGGCAGATATGCGTGTGTCAGAGACGTCTATCTGCAGAAGACTTCATGAACAGAAATACAGAGGCCACAAAAAACAGGGCGGCCAGATTACAGTTTGTGAAAAAAGGACTGAAAAGAGCCTGCAGAATTCTGGGAAAAGCTCTTGTGGACAGATGAGACAAAGACGAACCTGCATCAGAGTGATGGCAAGACAAGAGTGTGAAGATGAAAAGGAACTGCCCAAGAGCCAAAGCAGACCACCTCATCAGTTAAACATGATGGTGGGGGTGTCATAGCTTGGGCATGAATGGCTGCCACAGGTCCTAGCACACTTCTCTTCATTGATGATGGAAATGCTGATGGCAGTCGCACTATGAATTCTGAGGTTAATAGTAATGTCTATCTGCTCAAGTTCCACTAAAAGCCTCCAAACTCATTGGATGGCACTTCATCCAAAAACAAGGTCATGATTCAAACACACTTCTAAGGCAACACAGACGTTTTTCAAACCTGAAAACCTGAAAATTCCTGAATGGCCAAACTAGTCACTTGATTTCAATCCAACTGAGCAGGCCTTCCATATGCTGAAGAGAAAACTTAAGAGGACAAGCAGGAGCTGAAGATGGCTGCATGAGAGGCTTGGCCAAGCATCACTACTACTACTACTACTAATAATAGTAATATATTTTATTTAGAGAAGATCCTCAGGACCTGGTAATGTCTATGAATTGCAGACTTCAAGCAGTCATTGCATTCCAGAGTTTTAATAGACCTGCCATTGCTGTGGGTGCCCTGAAGTGGGTGACCGTTTATAAAAAGTGTTGTCAATTCTACATAGTGTGACCAAAATGTGTGACTTAAATGAAAGTCTGCAATCTGCACTTTATTCACGTCTGAATTGTTTGATTTGTAATCTTAAACTGTGGAGCAAAAGGAGAAATCAATGAAAAATGTGTCTTTGCCCCAACCATTGTGCCAGGCACTGTATGTGTGCAAAAGGCAAATAATGTACTGATCATTAGATAGATAGATAGATAGATAGATAGATAGATAGATAGATAGATAGATAGATAGATAGATAGATAGATAGATAGATAGATAGATACTTTATTAATCCCAAGGGGAAATTCACATACTCCAGCAGCAGCATACTGATAAAGAACAATATTAAATTAAAGAGTAATAACAATGCAGGTATACAGACAGACAATAACTTTGTATAATTTTAACGTTTACCCCCCCGGGTGGTATTAAAGAGTCGCATAGTTTGGGGGAGGAACGATCTCCTCAGTCTGTCAGTGGAGCAGGACAGTGACAGCAGTCTGTCGCTGAAGCTGCTCCTCTGTCTGGAGATGACACTGTTTAGTGGATGCAGTGGATTCTCCATTATTGACAGGAGTCTGCTCAGTGCCTGTCGCTCTGCCACGGATGTCAAACTGTCCAGCTCCGTGCCTACAATAGAGCCTGCCTTTCTCACCAGTTTGTCCAGGCGTGAGGCGTCCCTCTTCTTTATGGTGCTTCGCCAGCACACCACTGCGTAGAAGAGGGCGCACGCCACAACCGCCTATTAGAACATCTGCAGCATCTTATTGCTGATATTGAAGGACATTAGATAAACCTTGTGACATTAGCACCCCTTCAAGGACTTCTCCACCGTTGTATGCATGCATGCCCAGTGTAGGTGAACTCCTACGCATTTGTGGTCATTTTAAATGTTGTGAAAATGCTAGTGTGGCTTTCTTTTCTACAAATCTCTCCGTCTGCAAGTGAGCAGCAAGTCATTGATGGGGCACCTGACCATTACATGCCCTGAAATGTCGAAAGTTGAGACTCGCCCGTTCCTCCTAGCAGCACATCGTTCGACTGCCTAACAAATCCGAGAGTCGTCAGGGGGAGATATCTGAACACGAAGACTCCATATGTGTGAGTGTGACGAACTGAACTGGAGTCCCAGCACCCACCGTCAGGCAGTAAATGTCTCCTTGTGCGCCACATCACCGCCCTTTTGTGAAACACACAGTATGAATGTCATCAGAATTTGAGGACACAGGAATCTTACTAGGCCCACCCAGCAATATTCATGCCATGCATTCAGCCTCACTCGGTGCTCACAGATTAAGATAAGATGTATTTTTAGACCGAATACCCAGCGGCTAGATGATTGTTTCTTTAAATAGCCTGCTAAAACATCTGAGGAGGAATCTTGATCTGACGAGACCGGTTTCTGGTCTATAATTAGCTGCACAGCTTCAGAAAACATTGATAAGGTCAGAGACTTCATCTTGTCTAAGGCTTTAAAGCCAGCATGAACTGGAAAGAGAACTGACAGGACAAAGGGGTGTTGGAAAGAGGAGCACTTAATAGCAGGGCCAACCCAACACTAGGCGGGCAGAAGGTTCGCCGAGAACGCACTGGACGTTTTGTTCATGTCCACATTATTTGCACTGCCCACAATTTTCTTTTTAGAAGTTTGGTTTCAGAGAAGGAGGTACTGTGGTGAGGGTTGGCTGACGTCTGGCCCAAGGGCTATGTGTTACAAGTGTTCTGGAGGGAATCCTCTTTGGCATCTGCCCCTGATTTTCACGTGTGGTGTCCATGGAGAAGGCAGCTATAGTTGATGCATGAGATACTTATGTGGACGGCTTAATGAGAGTTACACATGAATGGACGCTCCAGGCGCTGCCGTTCTGAAGTCGTCTTTTACTAAAATGCTTTTTGTTCTCGGGCTCAGTCACTCAATGTCTGTTTCACACAATGTGACACTTTCCAAATCGATCACAAACATTAGGAGTATGTGATAGTAGCTACACACTGAGAGGGAACTTTATGAGGGGTACTTGTCCAGTGAACTGGACTGAGCCTGAGTCTGAGCAACCTGAAGCAGCAACGTCGGCCACTGTGCCACATTCTGACTGATACCTGTGAGGGTGACATGACACCCGGGCTGCTGAGCGTGGGACAAGAAGGCTGCAGGATCAAGCCTCAGTGCTGTCTCGGTGTCAACAGGACCGGCTTACACTCCTGCCTGCTCTTTAACTGTCATCCATCTGTGACCAGCTGTAGCTCAATACTCGGAATGCAGGCACTATATAAAGTAAGACATTTTCAAATATAAAGAGGAGAAGACACATTCTTTACAATAGAAAGGCACACGGCTGTGATTTAATTTAAATATACTTACACAGGGTGCAGTTTACAGTACAGGGCAAGCTCCGTTAGATGAATTTCACCGTAGAAAGGTGCTTTATAGAATAAAGACTACTTGTTTTTTCAAGAGAAATATAAATAGTAAAGACACCCTAAGTAGATAGGAAAGGTGCTACATGAAACAAAGAGGACAAGAGAGGGACACGCCATGGCCTGCTGGATAAAGAAATGAACTTACAAGAGTTTACGGGACCACTTAACCCAGCTGCTGGTGTGACCCCGAGTGAGTCGCTGACCTGCCTGCTCTTCAAATCTCAGAAATATGGCTGAACTCTGGGATGGTGTTTGCTAGGGAGCAGTGAATGAAGGCGAATTATTTAGATATGAGAGGCAATATATAAAACAGGTTAATTATATAAAAGTGTATCATTAGACAGATTGTGATAGATAGATAGATAGATAGATAGATAGATAGATAGATAGATAGATAGATAGATAGATAGATAGATAGATAGATAGATAAGGCACTATATTATATATAGATAGATAGATAGATAGATAGATAGATAGATAGATAGATAGATAGATAGATAGATAGATAGATGTGAAAGGCACTATATGATAAATAGATAGAAATTGAAAGGCACTATATAATACAGAGATGGATAATGAAAGGCAGTTAATGAGAGATAGACAGTCAATAAAGGATGGATAAATAAAATGGCACTATGTGATAGATAGATAGATAGATAGATAGATAGATAGATAGATAGATAGATAGATAGATAGATAGATAGATAAGGCACTATATAATAGATAGATAGATAGATAGATAGATAGATAGATAGATAGATAGATAGATAGATAGATAGATAGATAGATAAGGCACTATATAATAGATAGATAGATAGATAGATAGATAGATAGATAGATAGATAGATAGATAGATAGATAGATAGATAGATAGATAGATAGACTCACATCAGAAAGACTGAAAAAGAAAGGAATTTAAAAAGAAAGCAAAGAATATATCTGCCTTGGCTTTCCCAGTCCCTTTGAGGCTTTATGCAGACATATTGCTCTTTGTATTAGTGACCCCCAGTTGTGTTTCCTGACACACTTCTGCTGAATAATCAATTGGCTGAAATTCCTCAGTGTTAGTGTGTCAGCGAGAGGATGTGCAGCATTCTTCATAATGGCTCTTAGTTTTGCTTTAATTCTCACCTTTGCTAAAACCTCCAGGGGGTCCAGAGTGCATCCTATTACTGAGAATGCCCTTTTAATAAGCGTGTTAGTTTGTTGGTGGGCTTCTCTTGAAGTTACCAGCCCAGCATACTACAGCGTAGAAAATCACACTGGCCATCAGAGAGTTGTAGAAGATATGAAGGACGTCATTTCCCACGTTAAAGGAACGTAGTCTCCTGGGAAAAAAAAGCCTTCTCAGCCCTTTCTCCTATAGTTCTTCTGTGCTCTGAGACCAGTCCAGCTTGTCACTGATGTGGTCCCCCAAGCATTTGTAGGAGTGCACCACCTCTATATATCCACTCTGTGAACAGTGACCTACCGGACATACAATTAGAGACGCGGTGAAAGTCAATAAGCAGTTCTTTGTTTTTACTGATGTTAAAATGCAGACAATTCTCTTTGCACCAAGAAATAAACTTCTCCCCCTGACTCCTCTCCTCTGTCTCATCCCCCTTATCATTACACCCCATAAATGCAGAATCATCTGAGAATTTCTGCAAGTAACATAACCCAGTATACTTGAAGTTTGGCTGAAAAAGGCCAAAAAGTGAGCAATCAATCTTTACAGACAAGAGTCCAAAACAGAACCGAGGTAACAGAAGGAATATGGCATTTTTTTTAAAGTCGGACAGGGGATATTACATAATCTGGGCAGGAACCGGACGTGACATCATCGGGGCAACAACCAGGATGTTATGCAAATGAGCCCAGGCGGCATTTCCTGTGGATGGTCTGCAGGGACAAAAGAGAAAGGATTAATGCACTCTGCCACCTCCTGGTCTGGCATGGAATTACCTTCTTTTGAGCCCTTTAGCTGCCTCCCATGTGCACGTGTGACAGATAGATAGATAGATAGATAGATAGATAGATAGGAAAAGTACAATATACTGTAAAGGTTACTTTAGAATTGAATTCATAAAGATAGATATTTAGATGCATTGATATGAAGGGCACTATATACTGTAAAAGTTAAAATTGCATTCCGATTGTATCGATTGATTCCCTGTGTGGATGTGATTGAGTCCCTGACCTGCCTGTTCTTTACTTGTCTTATGTACATACAGTATTTGCAAAATTGTATTGTATCCCTGTATGTGTAACGTTCCTTGAGATGGTGTTCTCTAAAGAAAGAATAAAGTATAATCTCTCTATTCTAAAGGAAAATCCTGAGACGAGACAAGACTATTTCCATGAGGCTTTTTCAAGTCTTGCTCTCCTCTCAACCATTTCCAGTTAATGGCCCACACACGCAGTCCTCTCACAATTCAGTCGTGTGAATGCTTTTGACACACACAATTCCTGCTCTCTCAGCTCTTATAAAGATTTATGTTTTCCTCACTTTAAGATCCCAAATAAAGAAGACTTATTGAAGAATTTCATCCCGAAGGGTAATCAGCTGAAGAAATGAATACACGGGCAATCCTAGCACCAAGAAACGATTAGGTCAAACAAATTTATGCAAAAATTGTCAATTGGTTACATGGAAAATTGGTTAAATGCATATCAATAGACTATTCTGAAACAATTGGTGATGATCGTACGGAAGATGAAGACATCAACTTACAATATCCTGTAGAATATCTACAACCATTAACACCATCCGGTCTTCCACCAGCCAAATTACTGTTGAAAGAAGGATGTATCCAAGAAAGTACATCTGCCGTGGATAACATTAGACACCAAAGGAGATCTTGATATGTCCTTCATATTAAAACGTTAACAGTTACCTGTTAGAATAGCTTTTGCGTAGGGGTGGGGGTTGATTTGTTTCAAACCTTTTTTTTGTTAAACTTGAGTTGTTTGTATGGAATGCTATTTGATTGTACTAAAATCAATAAAATCAAAAAAAACAAAAATAATAGCGTTTGCAAAGAAAATGAACAAATGACAGAGACAAACATTCGAAAAAGTCGTTGTCATGATGCAAGTCCAAGCACAGAATCAAAATTTTGTAGCACCGGCCCGGGGGTTGGTTAACAAAGCAAGCAGGGGGCAAAGCCCCCTAGTTCTTTAATAGATTAATAAGTATAAAAGGCAATATATAAAACATCCATCCATCCATCCATCCATCCATCCATCCATCCATCCATCCATCCATCCATCCATCCATCCATCCATCCATCCATCCATCCATCCATCCATCCATCCATCCATCCCCTTCCGCTTATCCAAGGTTGGGTTGCGGGGGCAGCAGCTTGAGCAGAGATACCCAGACTTCCCCCTCCTCGGCCACTTCTTCTAGCTCTTCTGGGAGCATCCCAAGGCATTCCCAGGCCAGCCGGGAGACATGGTCCCTCCAGCATGTCCTGGGTCTTTCCCGGGGCCTCCTCCCGGTTGGACGTACCCGGAACACCTCACCAGGGAGGCGTCCAGGAGGCATCCTGATCAGATGCCCGAGCCACCTCATCTGACTCCTCTCGATGCGGAGGAGCAGCAGCTCTACTCTGAGCCCCTCCCGGAAGACTGAACTTTTCACCCTATTTTTAAGGGAGAGCCCAGACACCCTGCGGAGGAAACTCATTTCAGCCGCTTGTATTCGCGATCTCATTCTTTCGGTTACTACCCATAGCTCATGACCATAGGTGAGGGTAGGAACATAGATCGACTGGTAAATTGAGAGCTTTGCCTTGCGGCTCAGCTCCTTTTTCACCACGACAGACCGATGCAGAGCCTACATCACTGCGGACGCCGCACCGATCCGCCTGTCGATCTCACGCTCCATTCTTCCCTCACTCGTGAACAAGACCCCGAGATACTTGAACTCCTCCACTTGAGGCAGGATCTCGCTCCCAACCCTGAGAGGGCACTCCACCCTTTTATATATTTTTGTTTTATATATAAAACAGTTTGATATAAAAGGCATATTATTAGGCAGATAGAAATAAAAGGCAGCCACAATATAGGACATGCACATATGAGCAGCACTTTACTCAATACATAGTGTCACACACGTGTGCATGAGAAACAGCTGAAGGGCCTAAACACTAGTAATTCTACACCAGGCCAGGGGCGGCGGAGTGTACTGACTATCTCTCTCCTTGCAGACGTTTCCCGGGAAATCCCTCCTGTTGCCAGCCCCAAGGTTGACGTCACTTCCGGGCACGAGGACGCCACTCCCAGTTCCTGCACCGATGACGCCATTTCCCTTCCAGGCCTTTAAAACTACCATCTTGCCTCAGTACAGGCAGTTCTGTTCTGGACTCTGACCTAAGCACATCGTGCTACTAAAAAAGCAATTTTGCAGCTGAGAATATATTATATGGGTGGCTGCCTCAACTCTTTATCATGTCTCTGACTCATTCGTTTTACAATAGACATAAAGGGCACTATATACACTTTAAAGGTTATCTTATAATTGAATTCTTATAAACGTATAAAAATAACTTTATAAAAATGATATTATATAAGGTGTAGATAGACAGAAAGGGATGAGAATAGGATAGCTATGAGAGGCACCTGATACTTTGAAGGCTAACATAGCATTACATTGACATTGGCAGATAGACAGACGCCATGACCTGCTGCTACAAGGCCGCCTGCTCAGTCACAACTCCCCCCCCCCCCCCCGGTGTGACCCTGAGTGACTCACTGGCTTGCCTGATGTTGGACTGTGATACATATGTGAACACTTGTCTTGTGACACTACAGATTTAAAACCCCTTTAGGATGGTGTTCACAAGAGAAAGGCACTATATTAAATAAAGTCTATTCATTTGACTGGTAGGCTAATAAATATGAACAGTCACAATATCACAGATAGATTAATGCTGTGGACTCAGAAAGTATTCAGACCTCTCCACCCAACCCACACACACTGTCCGCACACTTTATTCTGTTGTAGATTTACCTTTAAATGGGTAAATGTGATGAATTTTGATGAAGATTGAGAGTCGATAACGACAAGTGTATACATTTAAAATAAATCTACAACACCATAAAGTGTGCAGAGAGTGAAGATGTCTGAATGTTTCCTGAATCCACTGTATACCTGAAAGGCAGTCCATGATCTATATTACTAAACCACAGTTTAATTTATGCACGGACGGTGGACGCACCGACACGCATGCGCACTGCGCCACAGTACCCCAGAGTCAAACCCAGCGGCTTCCCAGAGTCAGTAGGTGGCGCCCGAACAACACAACCTGTGAGCTCAACGATTTATAATACAAAACCAAACCTGTAGTTCCCAGAGTCAGTGCGTGGCACCCAAACACCACAACCTGTAAACTACACCTGCTCTAATCCACTGTGCCAGCAGTCAGTGTGTGTAAGTTGGAGTATGCTTCCTAACAGTAAATGACTTCTACCTAATGACACAGCCACAGAACAACAAAGACGAGACCACATGGATAAAAACAATACACGGAGGCTCCTACGACGTGCTTCAGACACACCAGAAGCAAAGACGTCACGGCTTCAAAATGAAAGAGCTCAACTAACGGAAATACAAAACGAGCCCGTATGGATAAACACAATGAACGAACGCGCCCACAATGCGCTTCTGACACAGCAGAGGCAAAGGAGTCACGGCTCCAAATGGAAGGAGCTCAATGATTAGTAATACAAACACGAACCCGTATGGCTACAACCTGTAAACGAGCCCGTATGGATAAAAACAATAAACGAAGGCGCCCACACAAAGAAACCGCTTTAATACAAATATGTTTATTTAATTAAATGAAAACTTTACCATGGCTACGACCTGTGAGCTAAACCTGAGGTAAAGCGTGCACACCAGGTTGTACAGCCGCCCGAACGCGACCGCCCAAACCACCACATATACCACGTTCGTTTAGTAATGTAGCCCTCCATGCCCGGATCCGCCGCCATGGTCACTTCAGCACACGAGTCCGCCGCTATCAGCAACCGACTTCTCGCTGACGACACAGCCATAGAAAAACAAAAAAGAGTCTGCATGGATAAAAACAATAAACGAAGGCGCCTACAACTGAGTCACAGCTCCAAAAAGAAACCGCTTTAGTACAAATATGTTTATTTCATTAAATTAACTTTCCCACGACGCACCCACCCTCCATGATATTTCATCCCTCTAACTATCGGAGGGAACAGAAAGTGATTGCCATTCTTGGATTTGTGATTCTTTCGAGAATCGCGGGCTTGCTGATATATAATAATAGGAGGCCATGAAGGGCACAGGTAAAGTCAGAGGGTTTTCTCGATAAGATTTTTTTACCAGACAGCTGGTGGTTCTGATTGCTCGTGTGACACTGAGTCAGTCACTTGACCTCTCCATGTATGAATCATAATAAATATATTTCGACAGGTGAATTATACAGTACAAGATAGCCTTATACTTGTAAAGCTCCTTGCAACAGTCTTTAGAAGGTGCTGTATAAAACAGCTTGCTTATGCTGACTATTCACTGTTTCAAGCGGGTATACAGGTACTGACAGACCAGGAATGGTGGCTTTGAACGCGTCATGGATGTTTCACTGGAGTTTAAACGCTCGACGGTGTCATGCAGTAAATGTGTTGAGACCGGGCCAGACTCTCCAAAACCATTCAGCCAATGGAGGTCAGAAAGGCTGATTGATGCGAGTGCGGCTTTGTGGAGCACATCACAGGGGTTTCTCGTAGCTGAGCAGCCCTGAGGTGCCTGAAGGGGCCCATGTCACATCATGTCATTGGCGAGTCTAAACTGGACTTCTGTGCTTTAGGGAGTGTAGCAGTTGGTGTCTTCTCCAACACTGACATCACATCCAGGGTTGGCTCTGCACCCCTGTGATGACCTGCAAGACAAGTGCTGATTCCGGCAATTTGAAGGATGAAGGTTTGTCTAAAGCCTTGACTTTTCATAAAGCCCCTATCTCTTCTGGTAAGTTGTGAATTGTGGCCGTGGACAGACGTTAGTTGTCTTCAGCGCATCTGCCGCCTTAGCTGATGATCTGCTCAGATTACGCAGCTGTTTTGCTTCCACTTTCCTGAAGATAGCAAGGAAGGAAGGAAAGGCGCTCAGCACTGACTCATGCAAGCAACACAGTATCTTCAGGGTGTATCTCAATCACTGGGCGATATCTGGCCTGCCATCTTCACAGCTCGCACTTCACACGCAAAAAACCGTCTCTTGGGAGGACATAACAACTCATCATGTCACATTAAACAAAGTGATTTGGTGTTTAAGTCATGGAGTGATAGGTGCGTGATGCTGGTGATTCAGAGTGTTACAGATCTGCCTTGTCCTGACTGAAAGAGAAGTTCACTTTGATCAGTGCTGAGCATTCAGCTTCAGCAACCGATGAGTCAGTGCCCATTTAAAAGCCTCTTGGCCTTTTATATAGTGCCTTTCACCAAATCAGTCCACTGAGGCATTGAATTGTATGTATTATTGGATAACCTGCAAATTTGTGAGGTCCTGCCAAGCTTTATAGCTAACAGGTCAGTGCTCTGAATATACACTCAAATGCCCCCCCCCCCCCCCCCCCCAATTGGTGGTCCAACGCAAGGCAGATGTTATAATGCATCTACCATTCCATAAATCTGAAGCATTCAATAGAAAATGTTTAAATCAGTAATTGTAGTTCTAAAGTAAGACGATATAGTGGCACAATGGCCATAATTATAGATCACAATCTGTCAGGGATGTGCGGTCAGGGGAGGCAGAGCCTCACCTGTCATCATGAAAAGTAAAAAAACTAATAATGATAACATAAAATAAGTGTGTCCACTGGTCTGTACTATAAATTTGTTTTCTGTATGATTCCAGTAATTTTGATAATTTTTATAGTCAAAATCGCTGAATTTGCCCGTTTCCTGTTCAAATACAAGGGAGAATTGCGAGATGCGGTAACGACGAGCCTCACCTTACCGCGGACTGTGCTCTCCCTCACACACGGGGCTGATACCTGCAATTGCCGCGCGCTTGTTGCTGTCTCTCTGTATGTCGCCAATATAATGTTTGCAGACACGTTTATTATACACCCTGACTTTCCACAGTCTGCCTAATATCTTTATTGAATGCGTGTGACATTTTTAGTCTTGCTGATCGGACATAAAACCGCAGTGAGAAGGCAGAAGGTGAGGCAGACAGTACTGTGATGCCCTGAAGGGGGTGCATGTGAGTCCCAACAGGTGCTCGTTGGTTAGAAAATAAAAAGTCATGTATTAGCAAAAATAGACAGAAAACTAATTAAGAGCTTCTATGAGCATTAAAACTTAGTATGAATTAGATATGTCAAGCAAATATTTAAATAAAGGCAATTGCCATATTTCTTTTTTAGTTAAAGCTCAGAGCAAACCCACCGATATTGAGTAACTCAGAAAGAAAGAGAAGGAAGAAAATGACGGACAGAAACTTCCCAAGGACAGAGAAGGGGGAACAGGGGGAACAGCTGTTGTTTGAAGGACGGTTAGGAAATAATGGAAGCAAGAAATGATACAGAAAATATTGGTGGCCAAGAAAGGACCCGTGAGAACCCAGCTGGAGTAGTGAGTCAAAATGGACAGTAAAGACATTGTTTCAAATGAGGTCAAGATGATAAGAAACGATCATATAAACTTTGATTTTTGGCTTGTTCGGGTCTCAGCTCAGTTTGGCCTAATTGGGTTGAGTCTGTATTATTGTTTATTGCAATAAAACTAATTACTCTGTTTTCCGATCCTCCGACTCCTAGAGCCTTCATTCAAAGTGCGTATTTTTCGCTTCAACAGTTGCTGCTGTTCTTCTATGCAGAGGCGCCAATAAGTTCTCCATATCAGAAAGTCAAGTGCACTGCAGCGGTCCGTTTATTTTTATTTTTTGTTCTGACTGACTGCCAAAATGGAAGATTAAGACTTTTAAAATGAAAGGAAAACAAGGAGGACTTTTACAAGAATGTGATGGAGATTTTCGTGGAGAAGGAAAGGCACATGGACTTCATTTACAAATAAAGGGAAGACGGTTTTATAAAAAAAATGGGATCAGACTAAGGAAAAAACAATCCAATATTTAAAAATTAAACTTTGACCTTAAATAAGATATTCTTTTGTTTGTCTTGTTATCGTTTTGTTGAACAGTCTATATTAAAATTGATTAAAGCATCAATGTTAAAAGCTTTTAAAAACAACTAAATATTTCAGTTAAGGTCAAAATTGAAATCCGTTTTTTGTACACCACTCTATACTTTCATTTGTATTGTATGAGTATGAATTGTGGAATCGCAACAGCAAATTTAGAACACATGGAGGATGAGGAGCAAATGCGCTCTCTCTGCTGTCTATCGCCGCTATAAATGTAACGTTCTTTCTTAGCCAAATACGTACCTCACCGATGTGTGTATAAAGAATGCTGATGAGATATGAAACATAACCAGTAGTCAATGTGCAGGCTGCCAATTGAATAGTGAATGAACGACTCTTTTGGGTTCATATATTTGTAAATCTGACTCTGAAGGAGTCACCAGCCATGAACCTCACTGCACGTCACTACTATCTGTGTGATCTTAGCACGCTCTTCCTGTGTCCACATGGAGTTTTTCTCAAGACACTCTCACACCTCAATCATGTGCAGGTTAGAATAACAGTAAGAATACCTGAGTGACTCTAGAGGTGGTAGCTGGGAACTGGCACCCCATCCTGGTTGGGTTAGGCACCATCTCCCAGCATGGTGGATCTGAAAGGCAAATACACAAAATGGTTCATTTATAAGACACTGCAAAGACCTTTGAGATATCATGCACTGTTATGCCTATTTATCCTCTTTAATATAACCCCTGTGTGTGTGTGTGTGTATCTTCTGGTGAGGTGCGCATGCGCGGAGCACGGTGCGATGCTTCAAAGCAGATGATTCAAAGGCCGCCTGATGCGTCACACAAGACAGAGAGGGCGGGACCTATAAAATATTGCGCGGCCAATCCAATCGGATTTTGGTAAATGAGGTAATTTGTAAGCTCTGGCTCTGTGGCCACAATGACAAAACTACGCAGTGGGAACACAGAGAAAGTAGGCTTTGTGCCAGATGTGCCTAAATATTTAAAAATATGGTAAAACCTCCTTGGTTGTAACTTTTCTATCTCATATTCTTCTTCCTCTTCATCTTTTCACACTTCTATGTGGGGTCAATGCACTTGATCAGCCTTCTCTCTTCAGCTTGGTCCTGTACCTCCTCCCCTGTCGGGCCCTTTTCCTTCAAATTTTCTTTTACTTTATCCATCCATCTTCACTTTGGCCCCCCTCACTTTCTGTTCCCCTTTACTTCCAATATCAACACTATTTTCTCCACAATATTTATGGTCTCTTTTCTATCACATGTCCATAGAGACACACGGTGAATGTGACAAGGAATCCAAAGTCATCAGAGACTGTAAGACCACATCACATGTCTGCAGTGGAGATGCCTCTTCTCCAGATGGTCTAAATACCTTCGATGTGCATTTTGACAACTTGAAAGACATACCTGCGAGGAAGTCCATGAGTCCTCAGGAGGAACAGGTAGAGTGTTTGTCCACTGCTGACGTGAGAAAAACGTTTTGGAATGTAAGCTGCTCTGTCAGGCAGAGATCAAAATCAGACCAGGATGGAGATCATCCCAGACATCTTCAACATTTCCGTGACGCAGGCCGTCATCCCCAGCAACAACAACACTTATTTATATCCCATATTTTCATACAAACAATGTGGCTTTACAAAGTGCTTTACAAGATGTCAAAGATTAGGCAATAATATTAAAGAATACGTAACAAAGGAAAAACAAATACATCTAAACGTTCATAAAAATGCTGATAAGTATCAAGTAGAAGAGTAGTGTCCTTATATGTAATGTCATGGTGTAAGTCTCTGAAGATGAGTCTGGTGATAAAGTCAGATGGCCAGAAGGACAGAAAAAATAAACAAAAAAAAGAACTCCAGTTAATCTGGAGAAAAAAAAGAACAAAATCTGCAGGGGTTCCAAGACCAAAAAGACCACCCAACCCCCTCTGGGAATTCTTTTTTTTTTTTAAATTTTATTAATTTTATTGTAATCATTCATACAAATCGATCAATTTTTACAAAAAATAGGATTGAAAAACAAGTCGACTCCCACCCCTGAGAGAGACAGCATGGCCAACGGGGTAAAACTTAAGGCTTGTAAACATACCCAAATGAATGAGTTTAATAGGCCAGTAGAGATGAATGGACAGGAAAAAGAAATGTGGAGATAATTACTTCCTCAGTGCTTTAAGAGCTTAATCTAAAATTGTATTGATTATATCCTACCAAGTTTTAAAAAATTTTCGTACAGATCCTCTAACTGAATGTTTGATTTTTTCATTTTTTTCGGTTACACACTGACTTAAAAGAGGAGAGTTAGGATTCTTCCAGTTTAGCAAAATAAGTCTGCATGCCAAAAGCGTAGTGAATACAATCACAGTTTGTTTGTCCTTCTCCAATTTAAACCCATCTGGAAGAACACCAAACACAGCTGTTAATGGGTTAGGAGGGATTGTGACACCAAGGCTGCCTGAAAGGCACTTAAAAATTTTGGTCCAAAATGAAGTTAATTTGGTGCAGGCCCAAAACATGTGACCCAATGAGGAAGGGACTTGATTATGACATTCGCAGATTGGATCTTGCCCTGGAAACATTTTGGACAATTTTAGATGAGACAGATGTGCTGTGATATCTAATGTTGAGTTGAATAATTGTATGCTTTGTGCATATGGAGCTCGAGTGAATTCTCTGCATTGCTACTTTCCACTCCCTTTCTGATATATTGATTAAGATATCATTTTCCTATTGTCCTCTTGGATCTTTGAAAGGGAGGGACTGTAAAATAATTTTATATATTGCAGAGATGGTGTCTAATTCCTTAGAAGGCTGGCGTCCTTCAACATCTGCAATAAGATGCTGCAGATGTTCTACCAGGCGGTTGTGGCGAGCGCCCTTTTCTACGTGGTTGTGTGCTGGGAAGGCAGCATAAAGAAGAGGGACGCCTCACACCTGGACAAACTGGTGAGGAAGGCAGGCTCTATTGTAGGCATGGAGCTGGAGAGTTTGACATCCGTGGCAGAGCGACGGGCACTCAGCAGGCTCCTGTCAATCATGGAGAATCCACTGCATCCACTGAACAGTATCATCTCCAGACAGAGGAGCAGCTTCAGCGACAGACTGCTGTCAATGTCCTGCTCCACTGACAGACTGAGGAGATCGTTCTTCCCCCACACTATGCGACTCTTCAGTTCCACCCGGGGGGCGGTAAACGTTAACATTATACAAAGATATTGTCTGTCTGTATACTTGCATTATTATCACTCTTTAATTTAATATTGTCTTTATCAGTATGCTGCTGCTGGAGTATGTGAATTTCCCCTTGGGATTAATAAAGTATCTATCTAAATCTAAATCTAAGTCCTTGAAATTGAGCAATATTTTGTGTGTGCAAGATGAGGAAAATTGGGCAGGTTCTGTTTAACAAAGTTCCTAATTTGAAGATAGTGAAAGAAATGTGTAGCTGAAAAGTTACATTTGGAATATAATTGTTCGTAGGAAGCAAAGATGTTGTCTATATAAAGATCTCTGAGCAATTTAATCCCAAATTTTTTCCAGATATTAAAAACTGCATATGTTTGCGAGGGTTGAAAGAGGTGGTTCTCTTGCAGAGGTGCCACAGATAAAAGCTTCTCCATCTTAAAATGCTTTCGGCATTGGTTCCATATTCTGAGTGAGTGAAGCACAATTGGGTTATTAGTATGTTGCCGATACCTTGCATTTATTGGGGCACAAAGCAGGGAATATAAAGAAGTACTGCAGGATTTTACTTCTATTGCAGACCAAGCCTGTGTATGTGCATTTATTTGTGTCCAGGTTTTTATAGCTTGTATGTTTGCTGCCCAGTAATAAAACTGAAAGTTAGGTAGAGCCATGCCACCTTCTGCCTGAGGTCTTTGTAGGGTCGCTCTTTGGATACGTGGATGTTTTGAGTTCCAAATAAACAAGGTTATTGTTGAATCTAATTGCTTAAAAAATGATTTATTGATGTATATTGGAATGTTTTGAAATAAAAAAAGAAGCTTAGGAAGAATATTCATCTTAACAACGTTAATTCTTCCAGCTGAGTGAGATGAAGGGTTGACCATCTATGCAAGTCTTGCTTAATTTTTTCCATACAGATGGCGAAATTTTGTTGATAAAGAGCTTTGTGTTTACTTGTGATGATTACCCCTAGGTATTTAAACTGATCTGCAATAATAAAAGGAAAGGTGTCCAATATGATATCGTATGCTTGAGAATTTACTGGAAAGAGTACAGTTTTATTCAGATTAATTCTGAGACTGCCAGCACAGTATTTTGTGGGTCTGATATATACAGTACCATATCATCTACATATAGAGAAATTTTCTGTTCCAGTCCTTCTCTGATAATCCCATTTATCTGATCAGCATTTCGACAGTGAACCGCCAGTGGAAATAGCAGTGGTGACAAGGGGCATCCTTGTCTGGTACCACGTTCTAGTTTAAAGTAGTCTGAACAAATGTTGTTAATACAAACTGAAGCTTCAGGATTGGTATACAGTAGTTTGATTCATGCACAAATGTTCGGGCCAAACCCAAATTTCTCTAATGTAGTGAAAAGGTATTTCTATTCAATCATACCAAATGCTTTTTCTGCATCCAATGAAAATAATATTTCTGGGGTGTTTGACTTTGTTGGTGAGTATATTACATTAAACAGGCGTCGAAGATTGGAGGATAAGTGTCGACCCTTGATAAATCCAGTTTTATCTTGTGATATTACTGAAGGCAGCACTTTCTCTATCCTTCTAGCTATGATTTTTGAGAGTATCTTAACATCATTATTCAGAAGTGAAATTGGTCTGTATGATGCACATTGTAATAAGTCCTTATTTTGTTTAGGAAAGACGGTGATTAATGCTTGGCAAAAAGTTTGAAGTAGAATTTGATTGTCTCTAGCTTCTGTAAATGTTGCTAATAGGAGGGGAGCTAGCTGAGCGAAGAATTTCTTATAAAATTCTACAGGGTAGCTATCAGGGCCTGCTGCTTTCCCACCTTGAAGTGACTTTATAGCATCTAGTAATTATGATAGCTCCAGAGGTTTATCCAGTTCCTCTGCACTAAAAGTATCCATTTGTGGTAACTGTAATGTATCCAGAAATGCATTAGATTTTTGTGTTGTCTTCTTTTAACTCAGTAGAATATAAGGATTTATAGTAGTCTCTAAATGTGTGCATTATATTTTTATGGTCAATGATTTCATCTCCGTTCGTGTTGGTGATTACTGGGATTACATTATCAACTTCTTGCTTGTGGATTTGTTGAGCTAAAAGCTTATTAGCTTTCTCTCCATGTTCCCAGTAATGATGTCTGGATTTATAAATTAGTTGTTCAGTTTCTTTAGTTGTCAAGAGGTTGAGTTCTGAATGCAGAGCCTGCCTTTTCCTATGTAGAGCCTCGCTTGGAAGCCTGACATGTTCTTCATCTATTCTAGTAATTTTGCTTTTTAGTTCTGATACTTTCTTGGTTTCTAATTTATTCTTGTGGGAAAGATATGAAATAATCTGTCCTCATAAGAAGGCCTTTAGAGTTTCCCAGAGTATTCCTGCAGAAACCTCTGAGGATGTATTTGTCTCTAGGAAGAAACTGATTTGTTTGGATATAAATTCTGTACAGTTCTCGTATGCTAATAGAAGCGGGTTAAGACGCCATCTACGAGGTGAGTGTGTGGGGCATAGTGACTTTAGCTCCAAGATCAGAGGTGCATGGTCGGAAATAACAATAGCATCGTACTTGCAAGATTTAATCGTAGGCAAGAAATTATTATCTATAAAGAAATAATCTATTCTTGAATAGCAATGATGTACTGGTGAGTAGAACGAATATGTTCTTGAGTTTTGGTTTAGAAACCTCCAGGGGTCTGATAAGTTGTGGTCAGTTAAAAACTGTGTAATTTTCTTTGCAGTGTTAGATGTCATCCCCCCTGTGAATTCAAAATCATCGGAGACTGTAAGACCACATCACATGTCTGCAGTGGAGATGCCTCTTCTCCGGAAGGTCTAAATACCTTCGATGTGCAGTTTGACACCTTGAAAGACATACCTGCGAGGAAGTCCATGAATTCTCAGGAGGAACAGGTAGAGTGTTTGTCCACTGCTGACGTGAGAAAAATGTTTTGGAATGTAAGCTGCTCTGTCAGGCAGAGATCAAAATCAGACCAGGATGGAGATCATCCCAGACATCTTCAACATTTCCGTGACGCAGGCCGTCATCCCCAGCAACAACAACACTTATTTATATCACATATTTTCATACAAACAATGTGGCTTTACAAAGTGCTTTACAAGATGTCAAAGATTAGGCAATAATATTAAAGAATACGTAACAAAGGAAAAACAAATACATCTAAATGTTCATAAAAAAGCAGATACTGTAAGTATCAAGTAGAAGAGTAGTGTCTTTATATGCAATGTCATGGTGTAAGTCTCTAAAGATGAGTCTGGTGATAAAGTCAGATGGCTGGAAGGACAAACAAACAAACTCCAGTTAATCTGGAGAAAAAAAAGAACAAAATCTGCAGGGGTTCCAAGGCCAAAAAAACCACCCAACCCCCTCTGGGAATTCTACCTGACATAATTGTTTTCCAGGCTTCGTCTGAGAAGATTTGATGAAGTTGATCTCATGGACAGCTGAGAATAGTAGAAATGAATAAAGATTGCAAGTCCAAAAAGAATATAATTCTATGCCCACATAGTCTATTAGGAGTACAACTAAAATGTTGCTCCAAAAAAAGCCAAATTAAAATAATGGGCTTTTAGCAGTCTTTTAAAATGATCCACAGTATTAGCCTAATTAAAGTATTCCAGATTTTAGGTGCATAACAGAAGAAGGCTGCCTCACTACTTCTGTTAAGTTTAGCTCTTAGAATTAGAAACAGACACTCATTTGAAGATCTAAGGTTACAACTTGGGGTGAAAGTTGACAGGCATTCCATGGAGCGAGATTATTTAAGGCTTTGTAAACCATTGTGTTTTTCCCAGTTGATTCTGGGGATTGTCAGGGGTGTTTTTTGCTCCTACTCTGTTCAGTGCTTGCATGGACTGGGTGTTGGGCAGGGTCGTGGGGTCAAGCGACCGTGGGGCATCTGTAGGTAAAGAAAGATTCACTGATATTGGAGGCTCTGATCGGGGCTCTTGTGAGACTGAGCAAGGAGTCTGAGTGGCTGGACTTGCGAGTGTCAAGGATAAAAACCAACGATCCAGGCCTTTAATGACCTCTTGGGCACAGCCATCAGTAGTGTGTCTGTCTGCAGAGAGAGTGTTAACCTTGTCAGAGGTTTACTTACCTCAGCAGTGACATTCATGTCTCTAATGACACTTCCTATGAAGTCAGTAGACAGATTGGGAGAGCATGAGGGGTCATGAGGTCGCTGGAAAGAGGTGTGTGGCATATCTATGCAAAAGGACGAAGATTCCAGGTCTCTAGAGTCCTGGTGCTTCCTGTCTTGCTATATGGTTGTGAGACATGGACTAAATCCAGTGGCCTGAGAAGAAGACTGGACTCCTTTGGTACTGTGTCTCTCTGGAAAATCTTTGGGTACCACTGGTTTGACTTTGTGTCAAATGAGCGGTTGCTCACAGAGTCCCGAATGAGGCACATTACCTGCATCGGGATGAAGTGTCAGTTACGGCACTATGGCCATGTGGCGTGATTCCCTGAGGGTGATCCGGCTCACAGCATCCTTATTGTTGACGACCCGAGTGGTTGGACAAAGCCAAGGGGATGCCCATGTAACACCTGGCAGCGGCAGATAGAGGGTCATTTCCAGAGAGTGGAACTGGACCGCGTGTCTGCCTGGGGGGGTTGCCAACCAGGATCCCGAGTTTTTTTTTTTTTTGTGTGGTGGGTGTGGCAATGCAACATACCAGTGGATGCTCCCAAACCTGACATGACCTGACCTGACCTGACATGTAAGCAATTAGTAATATTATATTATAAAGTCAATTCTGAATGACACAGGTAACCAATGTAACAACGCTAAAACTGGTGAGATGTGCTCAGATTTTCTTTTTTTCGGTTAAGATTTTTGTAACTGCATTCTGCACTAATTGCAACCGATTGATGTCTTTCTTAGGAGTGCATTAGAGTAATCTAGTCGGCTAAAAACAAAAACGTGAATTAATTTTTCAGTGTCTTGTAAGAGGTCTAACTTAAGTGAAAAAATGTATTCTTAGTAATTTGTTTAATATGTAATTTAAAGTTTAGGTCAAAAAAGTTTACAGTTTAAGCCGATAATTACCCCTAAATTCTTTACCTCCACCTTCATTTTTAAACCTAAAGGATCAAGTTTATTTCTAATACTGTACCTTTGCTTTTTTCATATTTACCTGTTAATAAGATTTCTATTTTTTCCTTATATAGTTTGAGAAAGTTTCTACTCATCCATTTGGAAATATCGCTAAAACATTGGATCAAAGAGCCAAGAGTGTCAGGGTCATCAGGTGCTCTTCATAAATTAGTAAAGTTATGTGTCATCTGCGTAGCTGTGGTAGCTCACCTTGTGCTTTGAGATGTAATGGAAGCATGTAGATTGAAAAAAGCAGCAGACCCAGAAGAGATCCCTGTGGTACACCATATGTAGCACCATGCATCACAAGGTACAATGACCACAACTAACAAATAATTTTCTACCTGTTAAATAAGACTGAGACCAACTTAAAACACTGTCAGAGAGGCCCACCCACCGTCTAAGGCGATCTATAAGAATACTTTGGTCTATGGTGTCAAATGCTGCACTCACGTCTAAGATAAAAAGTGCTTCAAAGCCACTGCCACCATTTAAGTGCTGAAGAAGTCCTCGGTCTCTTTCCTCAATGACTGCCATCCTATAAAAGTCACACCTGTCATCAAGAGGAGATGCTAATCTTGGGTTACTTGAAGGCCAGACTTCCAGCATCACATGACTCTCTCCAGTTTGCCTGTCGCCTGGACTATTCCACTGAAAATGCCATATCATCTGTTCTTCATCTGGCCCTGTCACATCTGGACAAAACAGACAGAATGCTTTTTATTGACTTCAGTTCAGCTTTCAACACCATCATCCATCAGAAGCTCATAGGGAAGCTGAGTCTGCAAGGCTAAAACACTTTCCTTTTCAACTGTTTCCTAAACATCCTGACAGAGAGACCCCAGATGTTCCACATTGGAATCACTGTCTCCTCCAGTACCATCACACTGAGCACTAGTGTCCCCAGGGCTGCTTACTCAGCTCACTTCTGCTCACTCTGCTGACTCACAGTTGTACGGCTGAGTACAGCTCTAACATCATCGTTTAGTCTGCTGATGACACATCTCATCAGCAATGGGGATGAGTCAGCTTACAGAATGGAGATGCAACGATTGGCGAACTGGTGTCACTTAATGCTCTTTACACCCCACTGCACATTGAGACCTTTGTGGTGGAACGGGTTAAGAGGACCAAATTCCTTGGTGTGCACCTGGCGGCTGACCTTACTTTGTCAATTAACACCACCTCCATAGCCAAGTAGGCGCGGCAGTGTCTCCACTCCCTATGGCTGCTGAAGAAGCCTATCTCCTATCATTTTCACCACATTTTTGCAGGGGCACCATTGGGAGTGTTCTGACCAGCTGCATCACCATCTGGTTTGAAGATCACTGTCTGCCAAGGCACTCCAGTGACTGGGCCTGGAACTGAACTTCTTACCCTTGAAAATACTGAGCTTCCTCAAAGACAGATCAGGCTAGAGTGACCAAAAAGTGACCAATCCAGGGTGCAAATCAGTCCTCAATTTTTGTAGCCTTTTGGTGGGCCAACATGTCACTTCAGAGAAAAAAAAAAAAAAATTAGAAAGGCAACTTGTGCAGGCTTCGCACTGTCAAGCAGTCAGGACCAGGCCTCTGGAAAAGTGAGGTAGCAGCCTTAATAACTGAGCCACTAGATAGATAGATGATAGATAGATAGATAGATAGATAGATAGATAGATAGATAGATAGATAGATAGATAGATAGATAGATAGATAGATAGATAGATAGATAGATAGATAGATAGATAGATAGATAGATAGATAGATAGATACTTTATTAATCCCAGGGGGAAATTCACATATTCCAGCAGCAAAAATATTAAATTAAAGAGTAATAAAAAATGCAGATAAAAAAACAGACAATAACTTGAATAATGTTCAACGTTTACCCCCTCTGGTGGAATTGAAGAGTCGCATAGTTTGGAGGAGGAATAATCTTCTCAGTCTGTCAGTGGAGCAGGACAGTGACAGCAGTCTGTCACTGAAACTGCTCCTCTGTCTGGAGATGACACTGTTTAATGGATGTAGTGGATTCTCCATAATTGATAGGAGCCTGCTGAGTGCCCGTTGCTCTGCTACGGATGTCAAACCGTCCAGCTCTATGCCAACAATAGAGCCTGCCTTCCTCACCAGTTTGTCCAGGCGTGAGGCATCCTTCTTCTTAATGCTGCCTCCCCAGCACACCACTGCGTAGAAGAGGGCACTCGCCACAACCATCTGATAGAACATCTGCAGCATCTTACTACAGATGTTGAAGGATGCCAGTCTTCTAAGGAAGTACAGGCGGCTCTGTCCTTTCTTGCACAGAGAATCAGTATTGGCAGTCCAGTCTAATTTATCGTCCAGCTGCACTCCTAGGTATTTATAGGTCTGCACCCTCTGCACACAGTCACCTCTGATGATCACGGGGTCCATGAGGGGCCTGGGTCTCCTAAAATCCACCACCAGTTCCTTGGTTTTGCTGGTGTTCAGGTGTAGGTGGTTTAAGTTGCACCATTTAACAAAGTCCTTGATGAGGTTTCTATACTCCTCCTCCTGCCCACTCCTGATGCAGCCCACGATAGCAGTGTCGTCAGCAAACTTTTGCACGTGGCAGGACTCTGAGTTATATTGGAAGTCCGATGTATATATATGCCACTCCAGGGGGGTGTCCTCCATGAGGAAAAGGAGAACGTGCAAACTCCACATAGAAAGTGGGAATCAAAGCTACATGACTGGAATCTGTGAAGCAGCAGTACAAACTATTGAGCCACCATGCCACCATACATGTTAAACTCGGCCAATGGTGACCAAGCTAAAGATCTCGGATTCCTCATATCTGTGAAACAGCAGCATCATCAATCATGGAGCCATCCTGTCACCCCAAAGAGGATGGCCATTAGCTGGAAAGACTGTGCATATGCTGCAGAAACATATTTGGACTCCTTGGTGAAGTGTGCCTGGGGTCCATGGTATGCCCGAGCAGGTTCAGGGGTTTTCAATAAAATAATGCAGCTGAGACCTCATGAAAGTTGGTATGCAGAAGGAAAGCCGTACTGCTGTAGAGAACTTAATGGGGGAACTGGCTAATTGCTCAAAACATGCACAGTTGCAATCTGCTCAGCCTTCCCTCATTTAGGCTCTGAGGATCATTTAGTGCACAGTACATGGAAATGGGTCATAGTAGGAAAGAATTGGGGGAAACAGAAAGGAAAAAAAATTAGGGGGGATAAAGAAAGAGAGAGCAGGATCAGGCTGGAGACAGTGCTGCGGACAGGAGACGAGGCGATCAGGACGCCCCATGGTGGAGCGAGGGGACCGGTACTCCAGGCGTGGATCACCCCTACTGAGTTGAGGGGCATTAGTGATGGTGGGCCTAGAAAGACCTACAGACACCGAAGGATGGAGGCATGTTGGTTTTGGTGGGTACCAACTGAGGTGGCTGGAATGAGAGAGCCAGATGGTTGACCACATTCATATACGTCATCACCAGGCTGTAAGACCCAGGAGGATGAACAGAGGAGATGAGAGACAGAAACAGACAAGATGGAGATGATCCTGACTTTGAATTGTGTTCGTGGTTTTAACTCTTTAATCAAACTGTTTATTTATATCTTCACCTTTCTATTTTCTGAGTCATTTATTGAAGAATTGGAACTGCACCACACTTTAGACATTGTCTGTTGCACTTTTGCACCCAACATCCTCATTTATGACTATTGATGTCGCGGGAGATGGAAGAAGCCCAAGGCTGTGGGAACCAGAGGCATCACAGGCTCAGAACTGAGCTCATGTCCCTCTGCTATGAAGGAGTAATACCAGATAGAAATATAAATAGATGGCTACTTTATTTATTCCCAAGTGGAAATTAAAACTTTATTGAAGATCAAGAAAAATCTAAATATTATAATTAACAAACAACAACCCCACCCCAAACACACATGAGAACTTCTGACTTGGATAATAATAATTCTTTGCATTTATATAGTGCTTTTCTCACTACTCAAAGCGCTCAGCAATTGTAGGTTAAGGACCTTGCTGAAGGGCCCAACAGAGCAGAGTCCCTATTGGCATTTACGGGATTCGAACCGGCAACCTTCCGATTAGCAGTGCAGATCCCTAGCCTCAGAGCCACCACTCCGCCTAATAGAGAGCTGCTGCTGTTAATGCCAGGATAGGAGCAGCGGCAGTAAGATGAGGTCAGACCTGTCCTCAGGTTTACATTTAAAGGCTTTAAGGTTTGAATAGATTATAGTGTCCACAATTGGAATGTGCCAAACATACCAACTGTTAAGCCACCACAGAGAAGATCCATAAAGGCGCAACTGATGTGTGTGCAAGCTCTACCAAATCCATAACTGTGAAATGGATTGAGGTCCCAATTGCCATGAGTGACGCCTTGTGCACTGGCACCTCTACACACGCTCAAACTCTGGGCATCTGTAACGTAACCAAACCCTCCATCTGCTGCTCCATATTCTGGTTCCTGACCTCCTGACCAGCCTGCACCTCCTCAGCAGCAGTTTCAAAACCTACAGATAAACAATCCCCCTCTCGGTAACATGCAACTCCTTTTACAGGCGGTTTTATCAGAGCCATACTGTCATCAGTCATTTTCTAACCTGCTTATTCTTGAACAGGGTCACAGGGGCCTGCTTCTGCATATCCCAGCTAGCACAGGATGCAAGGCAGGAACAAACCCTGGATAAGATGCCAGTCCATCGCAGGGCAAACACACACACACACATGCAAACCCACCCCACTCACACACTAGGTAGGGCCAATTTAAGAATGCAAACTCCACGCAGGGATGACCTAGGATGCAAACCCCGATCTCCTTACTGCATGGCATCAGCGCTACCACTGCGCCACTGTGCCGCCCAGAGTCATACTATTTAATCAAAAATCAAAATTTGACTTTGTCGGTGCTCCAAAAAACAATTAATGAGTCTCTCACCACTGATCTATCCCACTGTTGACACCAAAATGTGACTCCCCATGCACTGGCACCTCTGCACACGCTTCAAGTCTGGGCATCTATAATGTAACAGAACAGATCAATAGTGTAAAATGGAGGCACAGAACCAAAGAAAATATTCAAAAGATAACAAGTCTTTATTAATGTGCCAGCACGGCAGCACAATTCTAATATCATGATCTTCTAATCAATTTAATCCTATCTCATGGCTCCTCTGAACACCCGGTTTACATGCCTGTATTATCATCCGGCTTCTTGAGCAGCCAAACAGACCTCCTTCACCAGGATGGCACAAAGTAATACTCGAGAATTAAAGCAAGTGACAGGCCTTCTCAGTCACGTTAAATTGCCAGCAACATTTCCACTCATGGCATGCCAGCATACCACCACTGCAGCTGTTTGCTCCAAAAGCCTTCTCCACTACCATCATAGACTGTCACTAATGAGGGATAATGTTCAGACTCCACACAGAATGTGGCCAAGTACAGAATCAACCCCAGCTTACTGGTAACAACCACTGACCCATTGAGCAGCACCGGAGGAAACCTCTGTCAACAAAGGCAGTGAATAAAGCAGGAAAAGGAACCTAGTTCTCCATAGCTAGCAGAAGGTCACACCAACAAGTAAGATGCCTTACAGAAAACCTCAACAGACATGAAAAACGAGAAGCTTCACAAAGACATGGACTGGGCTGGATATCTAGTATCTTAGAGAATGGCGGTGCCCATGGTTGCAACGGCTCACGGCTCTCCTTTTCAGTGCTCTTTTTTGTTGTTTTTGTACTTTTTTCTTGCTTGTTTGTGCATGATCGGTTCGGCGAACATCCGCTACACCCGTCAGAACCTTATAGACATCAGTGTCCTGTGTCAGACATCTGTTTCGAGTGTTTTTCATCACACACACAACATCCCAGACAACATAGCGAGACCAGTGGGCTCTCCGTAGATTGTTGTTGGGTCTAGGAGATGGCGCAGATGGAGGAGGGAAAGGAAGCAGAAGCGGGGCCACAGATCCGACGATTTGCTAAGGCTAAAGAAACAACCACACAAGCCACCTCTATCGAGCCTGTTTCTCACCAATGCCAGATCCCTCGTGCATAAAACAGATGACTTGGAATTACAACTCGCTGGAAATCGCTATGTTTGTGACGGCTGTGTTTTGATTATCACTGAAACCTGGCTTCAGACGGGGATACCCGATGCTAGCATGCAGCTAACAGGTCGCACTCTGCTCCGCTGGGACAGGACAAAGGAATCTGGTAAGAGCAGGGGTGGGGGGCTCTGTATTTACGTGCATGAGAACTGGTGCAACAACGGGACAATTATGGACAAACACTGTTCCCCTGACCTCAAGTACATGTCTGTAAGATGCCGGCCTTTTTTTCTACCGAGAGAGCTAACAGTAGTGATTGTCATGGCTGTGTACATTCCACCCGACGCCAATGTAAACACGGCGCTCTCTTTCCTGCAGAATGCCATTAGCGAACAGCAGCGAGCCCACCCTCACGGTGCTCATATAATTGCATAAGACTTCAACAAGGCCAACTTGAAGACTGTTCTCCCAAAATTTTATCAACATGTTAAGTGTTCTACTAGAGGGGAGAACACTCTGGACCATATTTACTCCAACATCAAGCACGCGTACAGAGCTATACTCCTCCCCAAACTCGTACAGTCCGACCATCTTTCTCTCTTGCTCTCCCCAGCCTACACCCCCCTCAGACGCAGTGCCAGGCCCACCATAAAGACTGTTACAACCTGGCCTGAAAATGCACTCTCCAAACTACAGGACTGCTTCGAACAGACGGACTGGGACATATTTGAACACCAAGAGCTGGAAACATTCACAGGAACGGTACTGGACTATATCAGGTTCTGCATCGGAAATGTGACTGTGGACAAAAACATTCGGGTTTTCCCAAACCAGAAAATCCTGGATGACCAGCCAGGTCCGTACACTCGTCAGAGCCCACGACGCTGCCTTCAGGTGAGGTGACAGAGCTCTGTACAGGGCTGCCTGAGCCGCTCTGAAAAGTGGAATTAAAAAAGCCAAGACTGTAAAAGGAGCATAGAGTCCCACCCGTCCAGCCACAATACACGGGAGGTGTGGCAGGGAATACAAAACATCACAAACTACAGAGGCTGTGATGCAACAACAGGAGATCTGAGTGCGCAGCTAGCAGAGGAGCTAAACTGCTTCTTTGCTCACTTTGAATCATCACAACAGCAGCACTTACCTGCTCCAGCCCTGCTCCCACCCTCACCAGGTTCCTGCACTACTCCACCCACTGTAAAGGGGCACGATGTCAGACGGGTGCTCCTGGCAGTGAACCCCAAGAAGTCTGCTGGCCCAGATGGAATGCCTGGTAGGGTGCTCAGAGCGTGTACCCACCAGCTCACCTTTATCTTTATCAAAATCTTCAACCTCTCCCTAGCCCAGGCAGTCATCCTGCCTAAAATCAGCCACAATCATTCCAGTGCCGAAGAAGTCTCCCATCACCAGCCTAAATGATTATCGCCCTGTGGCCCTCACTCCAGTAATCATGAAGTGCTTCGAGAGCCTGGTTCTTCACCACATCAAGGACTATCTCCCCCAAGACTTCGATCCCTACCATGAACAGATCCACAGAAGATGTCATCGCCGTAGTTCTCCATTCTGTGCTGAGCCATCTGGAGCAGCAGCAGAGCTACGTCCAGATGCTCTTTGTGGATTACTGCTCAGCTTTTTTAAACTGGTCACTCTTGGCCTCCCCCCTCTAACATGTGTCTGGATAAAAGACTTTCTTACCAACCGGCTCCAGACTGTGAGACTCGGCCCCCACCACTCCTTCATTCGCACACTGAACACCGGTACCCCACAAGGCTGTGTGCTGAGCCCCCTTTTCTACTGTGTCTACACCCATGACTGCAGTCCGGCCCACAACAACAACCTCATCGTCAAGTTTGCTGACAACACCACAGTGGTCAGACTCATCTCAAAGGGAGACAAGTCAGCTTACAGAGAGGTGGTCCTGAAGTTGGCAGCCTGGTGTTCAAAGAACAATCTGGCTGTGAACACCAGGAAAACCAAGGAGATCATTGTCGACTTCAGGAGGCACAGCACGGACTTAGCCCCCCTTTGTGTGGAGAGGGTCCATACCTTCCGGTTTCTTGGCAACCTTGTCTCCGCTGACATCTCCTGGACAGACAACATCACAGCAGTCATCAAGAAGGCTCAGCAGTGGTTACACTTCCTGAGGGTCCTCAGAAAGCACAACCTGGACTCCAACCTGCTACTGACCTTCTACCGCCCGTCCATCGAGAGCCTGCTGACGTACTGTATCACGGTATGGTACGGCAGCTGCACCATGGCAGACAGGGAGACGCTTCAGCGAGTAGTAAAGGCGGCACAGAAGATCATCGGCTGCTCTCTCCCCTCCCTGATGGACATTTACACCTCCCGCTGCCTCAGCAGAGCAAAAAACATCATCAAGGACAGCTCCCACCCCGGCTCTGATCTGTTTGACCTGTTGCCTTCAGGGAGGCGCTACAGGTGCATCACAACAAGGACAAACAGACTCAAGAACAGTTTTTTCCCAAAAGCCATAACCATTCTAAACTCACACATGCACTGACTACACAGTCTAACCCCCCAACCCCTGGACTTCCTTCTATCCATCAACTGTGCAATATCCAATATCTAAATGGTACTGATAATAACTGTGTAATATCTGTATACTGTACAATATCATTACTCTCAGGGTCCAACATCCACTACTCACGGCACATGATCATCATTATTGTGCAATATTTAAATTATGTGTAATAACCCAATAGTGCAATAGTTATTTATTCTTTCCAGTATTTAAATAATGTGCAATAACTCGATTAGTTATTATTCTTTCCATTTGTATATAGCGTCACAGAACTTTTTTGCACCATTTGTTTATTTGTTTATTTACTTGTTGTGTTCTACATATATGTCTGCACTGAAGGAGCTGCTTTTAATCTCATTGTACATGTGTATAGTGACAATAAAAGGCATTCTATTCTATTCAATTCTAGTAGAAGTATCTGTGGCTGTGTGAACTGCTGAGACACCCATCCACCATCTCCTGTACACATATTAGAGAGTTCAAGCTCCACATTGCTTGGAATTGAGTCCAGGTCCTTAGAAGCTTAAGGCAGGATCACTTAACATGTGAGATTGCACCATCGTGAGTTACCATTTAGCGCAAACCAACCCTACCCCTTAGGACAAGCAATGGTCAATAAAATGGAAACCAAGGGGCTTCATTCAGCACAGACTGTAAATCCGCACCAAGTCACCTGCACTGGACATCCAAGGAGGAGATCTGCACGATGTGGCTCAGAGCAGCCCAGATTGGTGCCAGGGGAGCCCTAAGATGTTCTCCTCGCCTACTGAACCTGGTTGAGCTTGTTCAGCTGGCTTTGCAGCCTAAAGGCGCCCTTTCACTTTGACAGGCACTCATTCATTCATTTGTCTTTTGTTTTTCACTTTTGCAGGCACGGTGTTCCTGAGCTCTGGCAGTGTTGCTGTGCGATGAAGACAAGCGACTTGGCGCACCCACTGATTGTTTACAAGGAGTCGCATTACTCAGCAGGTACAATAGTGGCATCTAAATATAGAATAGGAGGAGGAGGAGGAGGAGTGTCCTGGGTGTCACTTACTGTTCCTGTCGGGCCTGTGGGCGCAGCTGGACTTCTAAACGTAAGAGCTTTGACCCTGCAGGCATGGAGAGCTAAGCGAGAAGCAGAAAGTGTCACCCGAGGTGGCCATGATGCTGCTGACACCCTGAACATTCATTTGGATTAGATTTGTATACTCAGAAATTGTATTTTTCAGCTCCATGCAAAGTTTTAGGCACCCCTGACCAAATTACATATTTTGTTGATATTAGAAGTAACAAATAATAAATTCAACTTTGACAGCCAACAAACGATGGCATTTTTATGAAATGTTAATATACAGTTATGATTGAATTGATGGAATGAAAAAACATTTAAATAAATATGGTATTTGCACAAGTTTGGCCACCCTTTCTGTTTGCAAGGTCTCAGTGCTCATTAGGTCTTTAGTCAGGCCTGGCTCAGCTCATTAGGTGTTAGTCTGTTGAAGAACTGTCACTAGGAGTTGTTAGCTGGGGAGACTAATAAATATCGAGCAACACAAAGCAACTGTGGGCTCATCTAAGCAACTGACTGAGGATGTGAATGTTAAGCTAAATGATCCCTACAAAGCAGGGGAAGACTAGAATAGGATAGAACAGCAAGAATACAATGCAAAACCCCCATATGACTGCAAAGGACCTACCGAAAAAGGAGTGGGGGGGTACTGCTATACTGCGCTGCACAATTGAAATGGGCACCGCCTTCATGGAATAGTCTTCAGAAAACTAATACATTCTTTGACTCTTAAACACCATGCAACACTCAACAACCATGGACTCCATCCATCCATTTTCCAACCCGCTGAATCCAAACACAGGGTCACAGGGGTCTGCAGGAGCCAATCCCAGCCAACACAGGGCAGGAACCAATCCCAGGCAGGGTGCCAACCCACCGCAGGACACACACAAACACATCCACATACCAAGCACACACTAGGGCCAATTTAGAATCGCCAATCCACCTAACTATCTATCTATCTATCTATCTATCTATCTATCTATCTATCTATCTATCTATCTATCTATCTATCTATCTATCTATCTATCTATCTATCTATCTATCTATCTATCTATCTATCTATCTATCTATCTATCTATCTATCTAACCTGCATGTCTTTGGACTGTGGGAGGAAACCGGAGCGCCCGGAGGAAACCCACGCAGACATGGGGAGAACATGCAAACTCCACGCAGGGAGGACCCGGGAAGCGAACCCAGGTCCCCAGGTCTCCCAACTGTGAGGCAGCAGCGCTACCCACTGCGCCACCGTGCCGCCCAACCATGGACTCTTCTGTGCAAATGACTGAGGATTCTAATGTTAAACTTATGGAAGTCTACAAGACACGGGAAGGCCATAAAAAGATAGCATAGAGCACCTAGCTAACAATATTTACTGTCCAAAATGTCATTAGGAAATGGCAGTTAAGGAGAATGGTGGAGGTCAAGACAAGAAGACCAAAAACACTGACAGACAGAACAGCTGGAAGGCAGTGCAAAGACCCCAGATGACTGCAAGGGACCAACCAAGAAAGGTGAGGAGAGGTGCACTGCGGTACTGCACGGAGTTACTGACATGGACAATGCCTTCATGGAGGAGCCTTCACAAGACTAATGCAATCTGATTCTTCAAACATTGTTCCACACTCAACAACCATGGGTTCTTCTGATGGACTGACAGAGGATTTGAATATTAAACAAATTGATACCTATAAAGCAGGAGAAGGCTACCAGAAGATACTAAAGTGCTTCCAGCTAGCAATTTTCACAGTCTTAAATGTCATTAAAAAATGGCAGTTAGGAAGAACATTGGTGGTCAAGACAAGACCTGGAAGACCAAGAAAACTGACATATAGAATGGCAGGAAGGCAATGCAAAGACCCCCAGATGACTGCAAGGGACCTGCCAAGAAAGGAGTGGTCTGCAGTACTGCGTGGAATTATTGACATGGACATGGGCATCATGGAAGAGCCATCAGAAGATTAATACATTCCTTGATTCTTCAAACACTCAAAGCAAGAGAAGGATATAACATGATGCCAAAGAGCTTTCAGCTAGCAGTTTTCACAGTCCGAACCATCATTAAGAAATGTCAATTAAGGGGAGGAGTGGAAGTCAAGAAAAGATCTTAGAAGACCAAGAAACTGAAATACAGAACAGTAGGACGGTAATGCAAAACCCCCAAATCACTGCTGCGGACCTGCCGAGAAAGGTGTGGAGGTGCACTTCTGTATTGTGCAACATTATGGATATGGACGTGACCTTTGTGGAAGAGCTTCCAAAAGACCAATACATTCTTTGTTTCTTCAAACATTGTACCACATTCAACAACTGTGGGTTTTTCTAAGCAACTGACTGAGGATCTGAACGTTAAATGAACTGATGCCAACAAAGAAGGAGAAGGCTATAAAAACATACCAAAGCGCTTGTAGCCAGCAGTTTTCACAGTATGAAATATCATTAAGAAATGGCAGTTAAGGGGAACAGTGGAAGTCAAGACAAGACCTTAGAAAACCAAGAAAACTGGCTGCTGGAAAAGCAGGAGGCAACGCAAAACCCCCAAATGACTGCAAAGGACCTACCAAGAAAGGATAGGAGGTGCACTTCTGTATTGTGTGACGTTATGGATGTGGACGTCGCCTTTGTGGAAGAGCCTTCAGAAGACCAATACATTCTTTGATTCTTTAAACATTGTGCCACACTCAATAGCCATGGGCTCTTCTGATGGACTGATAGGGGAACAATTATGAAGTACCGCAAGAAACAAAAGGTGAAGGCTATGGAATGGTCCTCACAGTCCCTTGAACGTCATTGACAATGTGTGGATTGATCTTAAATGTGCTGTGCACACAGGACAGCCCAGGAATATCTTATAGCTGGGAGGAAGAATACAAGGAAGAATGGAGAACAATTTCCCAAGCAAGAATTCAAAGCCTTGTAGCTGACTATAATAAATGTTTTCCACCTGTGATTTTACCTGTTGACTTAGTAGGGTACCCAAACATTTGCAAAGTTCATGTTTGCTTTTTTATATCTGTTTAGTTAATCAAATAAATGGCAATAGTATGTGAAAATTTTATAAGAAGGCCTTTGATTTAGTTTGGTTGTTGTTGAAATTACGAAGGTAAATTAATAAGTAAAGGCAATTTGAAAGTTGCGCCATGACTGCAACAAATAGAAGCTGACACATTCGCGATGTCTCACACGTAGTTCAAACACGCACAGCACAACACTCTGCTGCTAGTGTGGATGAAGCCAAGGCCATATGAAGATGGATGCTCTGCTGTGGGATTGCACCATTGTTGAACAACGCACCATAGCGAGAGACATTTGGACAGAGGGAGGGAAAACTGAAACCTGCAATTATGGAGCAAAAGAAGAGGAAGGTTCGCTGCTCCACGACAACACACATCCACATGCAGTGACCGCAACAGCGGAGGCAATGCAACAGCTGCATTTTAAACGTCTCGCACATCCCGCTTACAGTCGTGATCGAGCACCATGTGACCAACACATCTTCGGTCCACTTAAAGAGGCTCTGTGAGGTCACAGATTCACCTCTGAGGATGAGGTTAAGGGATTAGGGAGAAGTTGAGGAGCTTCTGATCCCAAGGAATGAAGAAGTTAGTGGAACAGTACAAGAAGTGGATCGACCCGCAGCGAGACTGTGTGGAGAAGTGATAGAACTGTTAGGTTCATCTGCTCGTAGTTAGTGGCATTCAAGAGGATGTCACCCTTACTTTTTGATTCTCCCTCCTAAAATTTTTTACTTCAGATATCAACAAAATATGTAATTTGGCCAGCCAAACTTTTGCATAGAGCTATAAGTGGGATGCGAAGACATTGTCTATGTACAGATCTCTAAGTGATTTAATCCCGGATGTTTTCCAGACATTAAAAGCTGCGTACGTTTGAGAGGGTGGAAAAAGGTGGTTCTTGTGGAGTGGTGCCACAGATAAAAGCTTCTCTGTCTTAAAATACTGCCTGCATTGGTTCCATATTCTGAGTGAGTGAAGCACAATTGGGTTGTTAGCAAATTGACGATAACTTGTATTTATTGGGGTACAAAGCAGGGAATATAAAGAAGTACTGCAGGATTTTATTTATATTGTGGACCAAGCCTGTGTCTGCTCATCTATTTATGTCCATGTCCAGGTTTTTATAGCTTCTATGTTTGCTGCCCAGTAATAAAACTGAAAGTTAGGTAGAGCCATGCCACCTTCTTCCTTAGGTCTTTGTAGGGTCGCCCTTTGGATATGTGGATGTTTTGAATATCCAGATAAATGAAGTTATGGTTGAACCTAATTTCTTAAAAAATGATTATGTATATTGGAAAGTTTTAAAATAGAAAAAGAAGCTTAGGAAGAATATTCATCTTAACAACGTTAATTCTTCCAGCTGAAGTGAGATGAAGGGTTAACCATCTATGCAAGTCGTGCTTATTTTTTTCCATGCAGACAGCAAAATTTTGTTGATAAAGAGCTTTATGTTTACTCGTGATGTTTACCCCTAGATATTTAAACTGATCTGCGATGAGCATAGAGCTGTAAGTGTAGTGATAGACCTGCATTTATAGTTAAAGAAGGAACATGGCCGGGTAAACATTGAGGGTGGCAGAGTGGTTAGAGGGCAACTCACTGCAGGAATAGGCGTATTTGGAAACTAAATGAATAATTAAATGGAGACTTCTACTATAAAGGTCAATGCCTGGAGTAAGACTGCTATATTTAGAGGTTGAACAGAAGCTCCTGTTTTAGCGCCCACACCCATGTCCTGAGGCACAGCTGGCGCTTGACTATCCGGAGCACGCTGTACCCACTAGAAAACCTGCAACAGACATTAAACAAATTAGAAAAATGTGCACATGCTGTGACACTGGGATGCATTTGGGGAGTTCATTTTAAAATGTTTCTTTATTTACTTCAAGAGACAGTTATTATATTTTTGTATATTAAATATTTTTGTAATACATCAGCAATATTAGTGATAATAGACAGTAAATGCATGTATTAGTAATATTCATAAAATATGTATTTTATAAGAGCATTTTATAATATCATATAGTTAAAAACAGAGCGCAGATAGGCTGGTGGTGGCTAATATAAATTTCACAACTCCAACTCAAAATGGCATCGACTGATGTGCCATTGTTAGTTGTTGGACATGGAGGGTCACTGACTAATTGTCGTTCATATTGTTTAAACATGAAGTTATTCAAGGATGTACCTCCTGGACAGTGAAAAACCTCTGTTGTAGTCTCAAAGTAAAATTGTTAACTGCAATAGTGCCGACCCTGATGGACAGGAAGACCACCATGGCTGTTTACTGACTAATTAGAGAGCAGGAGAAAAATGGAATATTCACATAGCCGATGCCAGGGAAAGAAAATCGGTGGGGGGGCATCTGAAATTCTACAGGATATTCTGGTTGAAATGGGCCATGGCAGAAACAAGAAGATTTGCGAGAAGAACCACAAAGAGGAAGACCATCACTTTGAAGGAGCCCCAGAGTTTAGAAGACCAGTCAACTACAGCGCCTATAAAAAGTATTCACCCCCTTGGAAGTTATTACTTCTTCAATGTAACAAAATGGTACTGTCTGTGTGTATGGGTGTGTCTGAGCAACCTGATTGGTCAGTTTAGCTTTGGTCTGATTGGTCATTTTGGCTTTAATCGGATTGGTCAGGTCTCTTTGGTTGCTCAATGGTAGAGATGATGACGCGATAGTTTAGGGATGTAAAGTTCAATTCCTGATTAAAAGAATTAAATGGAGAAATTCAACCACAACAGATATTATAATGTATCGAATAATGTTTGGTGGCTAAATGCTAATGACATGCAACCTGAGTCACCTTCAAAGATGAGAAATTATGATGGCTGTTTTCATAGCTGGTAACGTGGGCCTGTCTACCGCTAGCAGTCAAAAAGTGGACAGGAGGTGCGATAAGAGTCCATGAATCGACAGAGTCGGAGAAGCAGGTTTGAGGGGAATGAGACTACGAGAGAGGAGAAACTTAGTCAAGAGAGGCAGAGACACACGGACGAGCACTGCAGGTACAAGAGACATTAACGCACGCAAACATAACAAAAAAAGCCACAGGATTAACACTGCATGTATGAGGATGGAAAGGCAAAATCACCAGCAAAGTCCTACACGATTAATTACATCATAGCAAATCGGTTACAGATTCATTCTATAAGCTGTCCACGACAGGTAACTGTAGCTGGTCTTATTATAATATAGTGGGTTTCAGCAAAAAAAGGCTCTTTTACTCAGGATGACAACAGGTCTACACAAAGTGGTTGCCACTCACGTGTGCATAGGAGGGAGCTGATGGACCAAATGAAGGTAATTCCACACCAGGCCAAGGGGTGGGGGAGTACGGTAAGTCTTCCTCTGTTGCCGCTGCAGACCAAATATGGGAAATTCTGCCTGATTCATCCCTGATGACACCACTTCCAGTTCCAGCCCCAAGGATGACGTCACTTCCACTTCAGGCCCCAAGAACATCATTTCTGGTTTCCGGCCCTAAATAACGTCACTTCCGGTTCCCTGTCTTAAAATGCCAGACGACTCGAATGTACCTCAGTTCACTTTTGGATTCCAATCTATGCACTTCATTGTGACTTTTCATACCCTTTTCCAGCCAGGGATAATATACGGGTGGCTACCCCAAACTTTTTTGTGGTTATTTCATAATGGTATAACTTAAATATGGATATCAAACACAAAATAATTGATTGTGTTAAGTGTTACTGCACTTGTTGAGGGTTTCCAAATAGTTTAAAATAGTTCAAATGTGGCTACCAGTGAGGCTTTACAACACCAGTATGACTTGCCATACATAAAAAAACTCCACAGTCCAAGTGTCCAAGTGTGTATAGATTTTAGTGAAATTCAGAGCAAATGGTTCACACAAAATAAGGAAAAAAGGAAACCTTCTTGTATCTACTGTAGGTTACATTTCTTAAGGTTCCTATTTGTCTTCTCATTCACTGCACATCAACAAGGCCGTCTTAACAGCATTATAGGCCCCCCGGGCAAAGCAGTGCACTGGGGTCCCTACTTACACAACCACTCACAGGAATAAAAATGTAAATGGTTGATAAAATGACTCATATATTTATTGTTTTCATAGCTGGTAATGTGGGCCCGTCTACCACCATCAGTCAAAAAGTGGACAGGAGGTGCGATAAGTGTCCATGAAACAACAGGTTTCATCTGAGAGCAGGTTTGAGGGGAATGAGACTGTGAGAGAGGAGAGACTTGGTCAAGAGTAAAGGAGACACATGGAGGAGTACTGCAGGTACAGATAGGGCAAGAGACATTAAAGCGCATCATCAGGGCCGTCTTAACAGCAGGTAGATCCCTACCTACGCAACCACTCACAGGAATAAACAAAATCAGTGTTTAAACATTAAAAAACATGCTGGACAGCAAAGATTAATCAACATAAACATTTGAACAATATAACATGAACCTTGAAAAACACAAAACTTTTAACATATAAATGATACTCAATTGGTAAACCGTGCAGACGGAGATGGCACAGTATGAAACCACTATGAATTATTTATTATTAATCAAGTGTTCAACACAAACATTTGCGAAATTTCTTTGCAGAGAATTGAGTTGAAGTGACGTCAACATATTGTGAAGACGCTGAATGCAGCCCCCCCTCTTAAACGGTGATTCAATGGGAATCAAATACAGTTGTTTATCTCCTCTTTGCCTGATCAGCTGCAGTCTTGCTGCTGCTGCTGCCGTGCCACGTGATCTGCATCTCACGCAGCATTTCAAACATTTAAAACCCTGTACTGCAGCTGTCCTTTGATTCACTGCCTTGTTTCTCTTACACCAGACATCCTCTGCTCCTTTTGGGGCTCCCGCTCCTGAGGCGCACCCCTTTGAAGAGGAAGATTTTCTGTTCTTTTGATTGAGAGACAGAGCTGTGCCCTCAGGGTAGTCACGGAGCCCAGACTACTCCTGAAAGAGACTTAAGTTTGTTCAAAGTGTTTGAATGAAGTTTTTGTCCCTGGAATTTCCTGAGTGTATCTGTGGAACTTTGTGACCCAAACGTGACAATATACATTTTTACGTTATGTAGTGCATGAGATCTGTACACATCCATGCTTGTGAGGTTGCAGAGGTGACCATGATACTAAATCAGAGGCGAATGCCTATTGTAACACAATAACAGATATTTATAGTTTAGTATAGTATAGTATTTATTTATTGACAGAAAGTCACAACATACATAGATTAGCATGAGGCCCCTATGCTCGTAGGGTCCCCGGGCAAATGCCAGGCATGCCCATGCGTTAAGACGGCCCTATACATTATACATATGGTCAGACAACTACAGCATATGCCCTTAATGGTGATCTGATGAACAGTTTGTGGTTCTCTCTAGCTGTCTAACTACAATCCAAGAGCTACACTATTGTCACACAGAGCTGACATTAAGAACATTATGTTACCTTAACTTATAGGGCTGGAACAGAGTCGTCCATTATCTATGTGAAGGAGACATATTGTTCAAGTTCAAACTAAGCAAACTAAAATAAATGTACCATTAGCATTAATATACAGGACTTGGCTCTTACAATAAGTATTCACCCCCTTGAGATCAGTCCTTTTGGTAGCCATGATGGCGCTGAGTCTATGTGCGTAAGTCGTTCTCTCAGTCAGCTTCGCACATCTGCACTCTTGCCATTTGTCTCCATTTCTTGTTCTCTGTCCATCAGCATGGTGTTTGTGAATGAACAGCCATTTGCAATCCGGCCACAAATTCTCAGTTGAATTGAGATCTGGATTCTGATTTGCCAACTCCAGGACGTTAACTGAGTTATTTGTTTCAAGCCATGCTTGGGATCATTGGCCTGCTGGCTAACAAATCTTCTCCTGAGGCACCAGTTCCTGGCAGACTGCCTCAGGTTTTCCTCCAGGATTTTCCTCGATTCATTTTACCCTCACAAGCCTAACAGGGCAGGCACCTCCACAACATGAAGCTGCCACAGCATACCTCATGACTGGGACGGTGTGGTTTTGAGGAGGTGCAGGGTTCAAACATGGAGTTCAGCTCAGTTTTAGTTTCTTTAGCCCACGGGACTTCAGAGTTGGAGTTCAGAGTCTCAAGCTGAGATGTCCTCCTACGCATTTATTCTCTTTTCCACTCCATAAAACGGCAAGTTGTGAAGCACCTGAGACGCTGGGGTCTGCACAGTCTCTCTAATTTCTACCGCTGTAGATTATAACACCTTCAGAGTTCTCATAGGTCTCTTGGTGGTCTCCCTTGCTTGTCTTCTTCTTGCCTGACCTCTCACTTTTTGTGGTAGATTTCCAGCTCTACCAGAGTCTTTCCGTTTCTTGATGACCAATTTAACTGGACTACAGGGGATACTTCATTCTTTGGATGTTTTCTTGTATCCATTTCCAGACTTGTGCTTTTTGATCCTCTTTTTACAGTGGAGTGGTCTTTTGTCTTCATTGTGTAGGTCAGACCCCAAACTGACTCACCATGAGTTGGCCCTGCAGCATCCAGGTGCATTTATACTACAATTGGCTTAAACCCCATGCAGGTGGTCTCCACTGACCTGATTCTGGGACTTCTAAAAGCAACTGGATGCTCCAGTGATGATTTAGGGGTGTCATATTGAAGGGGGATGAATGCTTACACAGTCAAGTATTTTGTGGTTCAATGTTGTATAACAATAAAATGTAAAAATGTCCAGGGTGTGAACACTTTTGTTGGCAGTATATATCACGGGCTCTGCAGCATATTGGCCAGTGTAGGAGGGGGGCACAAATGAAGCCACTACTCAAAAAGGACCATGTGAAAGTACATCTAGAGGTTGCCAAAAAGCAAGGAAGTCACCCTGTTGCGATGAAAGGTTTTGTGGTGAGATGAGGCCCAGGGCAGAGCTTTTAATCTAAAGTTCAAAGAGATGTGTGTGGTGCAAATGTAGCACTGCCAACACCTCAGAACACACCAGGCCTGCAGGAATGTATGGTGGTAGCAGCATTAGGCTGTGGGGCTGCTTTGCATCAGGGACTGGGCATCTGCTGGAAATAAGAAGGAAGAATGGAGGGTGAAAAATAGAAGCAAATAAGCAGGCAGGGTCACATTTCACACATGGCCGATGGTGGGATACCCAAGGACCTCCTCTCTGGAGAACTGGTATCTAGCGACAGGCCAACAGGAGGACCACAGACGCACTGCAAGTGTGACCTCGAGCCTCCGAACTCCTTCACTTGGCAGTCGGTCGCCTCTGACAGGAGTGCCTGGAAGCAGAAAGTGATGAAGGGTCTCTTGAGGTATGAGAGTGAAGTGATGCGGAAAGATGACAGTAAGAAATCCCACAGGAAGTCCCATACCTGAGATGCCTGCGATGTTAGAGCCCCCTTAGCGTTCTGCTGTACGTGGTGATACAAGCACTGCCACTCTCGTATTGGGGTCTGCTGACACAGGAGACGCCACTGCAACCCCTCAGCAGGGGCACAGATGCATGATCCCCTGAGTCTGAAGGCTGCCTACCATGTACTGTACACGAGGTGAGACGCAAAAATAACCGGATTGATAAAAAAATATATATTTATTGATGAGTTGCAGCATTCTAAACATTGTCACCTTCTATATACTCCACCTCCTGATCTCTGCACCGCTCCATACGTGTCTTCCATTGATTGAAATGGTGCTGGAAGTCTTCTTGCTCGAGACTCTTCAATAGGCTTGCCGTTTCTGTCTTCACTTCATCCATTGAAGAAAAACGTATTCCCTTCAGGTCACTTTTGATTTTCGGCAAGTAAAAATCACAGGGAGCTAAATCGGGTGAATAGGGAGGATGATCGAGGACAGCAATGTTTTTGTCAGTCAAAAACTACTTTATGGAAAAAGCATTGTGCGTGGGAGCGTTGTCTTGTCTTGTCTCGCTGTTCGCTTTTTTCACCCGATATTATCGTGGCAATTCATGTAGCGATTGTTGTGCAAATGCTGACTGGGCTCTACACAGGATACACCTAGCCAGTCGACAGTTTGAGAAGGTGTGTAGGAGGGGATGTAGTTCTATGATGCATGTCCAGTCCGGTTATTTTTGTGTCTCACCTCGTATACTAAAAAGGGACCCAAAAATAATGAGATTTTTTTTTTTTTGAAATCGTTTCTTTCTCTGAACATTTCCAAAATTTAATCACCCTCAAAATACTCTCCCTGAGACACAATACACTTGTCCCACCATTTTTGTTTATTGTTCAAAACTGTTCTGAAGCTCTTGCAAAGTGATAGCCTTCTGTGCCTCCATCATTTGCTTCTTGACCTCCTCTACATCCTGAAAATGCTTTCCTTTACTAACCCTGGACAAACTGGTAAGGAAGGCAGGCTCTATTGTTGGAATGGAGCTGGACAGTTTAACATCTGTGGCAGAGCGAAGGGTGCAAAGCAGGCTCTTCTCAATTATGGAGAATCCACTGCATCCACTAAATAGTGTCATCTCCAGACAGAAGAGCAGCTTCAGCGACAGACTGCTGTCACTGTCCTGCTCCACTGACAGATTGAGGAGATCGTTCCTCCCCCAAACTATGCGACTCTTCAGTTCCACCCGGGGGGGGGGGGGGGGTAAACGTTAACATTTAACATTATACATAGTTATTGTCTTTTTTTCACCTGCATTATTATCATTCTTTAATTTAATATTATTTATTGTATCAGTATGCTGCTGCTGGATAATGTGAATTTCCCATTGGGATTAAAAAAGTATCTATCTCTATCTATCTATCTATCTATCTATCTATCTATCTATCTATCTATCTATCTATCTATCTACTATCTATCTATCTATCTATCTATCTATCTATCTATCTATCTATCTATCTATCTATCTATCTTTATCTATCTATCTATCTATCTATCTATCTATCTATCTATCTATCTTTAAGGTTTCTCTTCATTCTTGGAAATAAGAAAAAATCGCAGGGTGCAAGGTCCAGGGACTGGGGGGGAACCATTGTCATCCCAGTTTTTTGGGAGAAGCTGCCACACACTCAAATATGTGTGGGTGGGAGTGTTGTTGTGATGTAGAAGCCACTCGCCTCATCGTCGCAATTCGTGTCATTTTCTCGGCACTGCATGACGCAATCGCTTGAGCACTTTAAGGTAAAAACCCTTGCCTGGCTCAAAACTTCTTCTTTGAAAGCCTCTCAAAGCATTGTGACAGCTTCTGCTGCTGTTTTCCCCTAAAGGATACAGAACTTGACTCAAACACATTATTGTTTCAAGTCTGCCATCACAAAATCGACAAAGACGGTGACAGAGGCTCAAGAAAAAAATTACACTGACCTTACAGACCTTTCCCCAAGAATGCTTCTTGGCCAAATGATGCAGAGAGCAGTCTAGTACATGCACCTAGCCGGCAAACATTGGAACTAACATCCCTCCAACCTCCAGAAAAAAATTCTCGTTATTTTTGGTTCCCCCCTATATACAGTGCATCCGAAAAGTATTCACAGCACATCACTTTTTCCACATTTTGTTATGTTACAGCCTTATTCCAAAAATGGATTAAATTCATTTTTTTCCTCAGAATTCTACACACAACACCCCATAATGACGACGTGAAAAAAGTTTACTTGAGGTTTTTGCAAATTTATTAAAAATAAAAAAACTGAGAAATCCCATGTACATAAGTATTCACAACCTTTGCTCAATACTTTGTCGATGCACCTTTGGCAGCAATTACAGCCTCAAGTCTTTTTGAGTATGATGCCACAAGCTTGGCACACCTATCCTTGGCCAGTTTCGCCCATTCCTCTTTGCAGCACCTCTCAAGCTCCATCAGGTTGGATGGGAAGCGTCGGTGCACAGCCATTTTAAGATCTCTCCAGAGATGTTCACAATCAGATTCAAGTCTGGGCTCTGGCTGGGCCACTCAAGGACATTCACAGAGTTGTCCTGAAGCCACTCCTTTGATATCTTGGCTGTGTGCTTAGGGTCATTGTCCTGCTGAAAGATGAACCGTCACCCCAGTCTGAGGTCAAGAGCGCTCTGGAGCAGGTTTTCATCCAGGATGTCTCTGTACATTGCTGCAGTCATCTTTCCCTTTATCCTGACTAGTCTCCCAGTTCCTGCCGCTGAAAATCATCCCCACAGCATGATACTGCCACCACCATGCTTTACTGTAGGGATGGTGCCTGGTTTCCTCCAAACATGACGCCTGGCATTCACACCAAAGAGTTCAATCTTTGTCTCATCAGACCAGAGAATTTTCTTTCTCATGGTCTGAGAGTCCTTCAGGTGCCTTTTGGCAAACTCCAGGCGGGCTGCCATGTGCCTTTTACTAAGGAGTGGCTTCCATCTGGCCACTATACCATACAGGCCTGATTGGTGGATTGCTGCAGAGATGGTTGTCCTTCTGTAAGGTTTTCTTCTCTCCACAGAAGACCTCTGGAGCTCTGACAGAGTGACCATCGGGTTCTTGGTCACCTCCCTGACTAGGGCCCTTCTCCCCCGATCGCTCAGTTTAGATGGCCGGCCAGCTCTAGGAAGAGTCCTGGTGGTTTCCAACTTCTTCCACTTACGGATGATGGAGGCCACTGTGCTCACTGGGACCTTTAAAGCAGCAGAAATTTTTCTGTAACCTTCCCCAGATTTGTGCCTCGAGACAATCCTGTCTCAGAGGTCTACAGACAATTCCTTTGACTTCATGCTTGGTTTGTGCTCTGACATGAACTGTCAACTGTGGGACCTTATATAGACAGGTGTGTGCCTTTCCAAATCATGTCCAACCAACTGAATTTACCACAGGTGGACTCCAATTAAGCTGCAGAAACATCTCAAGGATGATCAGGGGATACAGGATGCACCAGAGCTCAATGTTGAGCTTCATGGCAAAGGCTGTGAATACTTATGTACATGTGCTTTCTCAATTTTTTTATTTTTAATAAATTTGCAAAAATCTCAAGTAAACTTTTTTCATGTTGTCATTATGGGGTGTTGTGTGTAGAATTCTGAGGAAAAAAATGAATTTAATCCATTTTGGAATAAGGCTGTAACATAACAAAATGTGGAAAAAGTGATGCGCTGTGAATACTTTCCGGATGCACTGTATGTATGATGCACATTTGACTAACTGACTGACTGACTGATGGACTCAGTCACTCACTCACTTCTCACTAGTTCTCGTTTACCTAAAAAGCTGACATTTGGCTGAAATGTACATCTAGGCCAGTAGGTATCTGCTAAGAAAGGATATTTTGATATATCAGAAAAAAACTCTAATAGAATCCCCAAAATCTCAAAAATGCTTTGACTGATTTCATTGAAATTTGGTTATGTTAGAGAAAAAAAAGAAATTTAGCCAACACATGTTTTTTAGATAGATAGATAGATAGATAGATAGATAGATAGATAGATAGATAGATAGATAGATAGATAGATAGATAGATAGATAGATAGATAGATAGATAGATAGATAGATACTTTATTAATCCCAATGGGAAGTTCACATTCTCCAGCAGCAGCATACTGATACAATAAATAATATTAATTAAAGAATGATAATAATGCAGGTGAAAAACAGACAATAACTATGTATAATGTTAAATGTTAACATTTACCCCCCGGGTGGAATTGAAGAGTCGCATAGTTTGGGGGAGGAACGATCTCCTCAATCTGTCTGTGGAGCAGGACAGTGACAGCAGTCTGTCGCTGAAGCTGCTCTTCTGTCTGGAGATGATACTATTTAGTGGATGCAGTGGATTCTCCATAATTGATAGGAGCCTGCTGAGCGCCCTTCGCTCTGCCACAGATGTTAAACTGTCCAGCTCCATGCCAACAATAGAGCTTGCCTTCCTCACCAGTTTGTCCAGGCGTGAGGCGTCTTTCCTCTTAATGCTGCCTCCCCAGCACACCACTGCATAGAAGAGGGAGCTCACCACAACTGTCTGATAGAACATCTGCAGCATCTTATTGCAGATGTTGAAGGACGCCAGCCTTCTAAGGAAGTATAGTCGGCTCTGTCCTTTCTTGCACAGCGCATCAGTATTGGCAGTCCAGTCTAATTTATCATCCAGCTGCAGTCCAAGATATTTATAGGTCTGCACCATCTGCACACAGTCACCTTTGATGATCACGGGGTCTATGAGGGGTTTAGGCCTCCTAAAATCCACCACCAGCTCCTTGGTTTTGCTGGTGTTCAGTTGTAGGTGGTTTGAGTTGCACCATTTAACAAAGTCATTGATTAGGTCCCTATACTCATCCTCCAGCCCATTCCTGATGCAGTCCACGATAGCAGTGTCATCACCGAACTTTTGCACATGGCAGGACTCTGAGTTGTATTGGAAGTCCGATGTATATAGGCTGAACAGGACAGGAGAAAGTACAGTCCCTTGTGGCGCTCCTGTGTTGCTGACCACAATGTCAGACGTGCAATTTATTAGATCCTGTCCACACGTACCCGGGTATTTTTTGAAGCGTAAAATTTTTAAAACGCCTTTCTTCCACACACAAACTGCGTTTTAGCTCCTTGAAAACGGACCTTTTGAAAAACTCCTGCCTGGGTGAAGATGTTTAGAAACTCCATCACCCCTGTTTACGTGTAGACATAGAAAACAGGGTTTCTGGCTTGTAATGTCTCAGTGCATGCCGGTATCTGCTTTGCTTGGCGTCAGTGTGTGTGCCAAGTAGTGCTGGTGTTAACCTTGTTAACCGGTCTTTTAACAAATTAGCAATTACTTTATCTCTAAATTGAACAACAGAGGGGTCAGAATGCACTAGGGAGGTCACTGCTACGTCGAACACTCTGACGACACAGACCCAGCTGACCCGGTCGGATCTCCAGTTGGTGGGACAACTTTAAGAATGAGGTGGTTGCTATTGATGACAATTTTTGTTTGTCAAGCACGTCGCTGTTGTTTTTGAGTGAGCTGCTTCACCTGTACATCAAAGGAAAGACAACTGTAATGAGATCGCCTGTCAGTGCTGTCAAAAAAGTTGCCTGCACACTCTACTGTTTAGCAGACGAGGGGAGATTACGCAAGACGGCAAAATGCCTTTGGGTTGTCAAGACAGGTGGTTTCTAAAATAGTAAGGCAAGTGTGTGAAGCAACTACAGTCCACATGGGCCCTGTGTATAAACCTGGCACTGAGTCTAAAGTAGAGGAACTTGTAGCAGGGTTTCACCGAGCCAATGGCATCCCTCAGTGCAAAACGTTTTTTGTGTTTTCATGTGGATGGGATTTTTTTTAAGAATGAAGGAGGGAAAACTCCCATTTTTAAAAATACCTGGGTATGTGTGGCTTTAGTATTATGTTAACTTACATGCTCTGCCCTGTGCTCAGAGGTGGTGTTGTGTAAAAAAAAAAGAAAAAAACACAGCAGAAGTGATTGACAGCTGTACGAACCAATAGGGTGGACGGGTGATTGAATAGAGGGAGGTGTACTGGACAGGAAAAAAACAGAGATGCGTCTGTAGTCAGGTATGAAATGGAAGAACAAAGTTCACTGAAGTTCAAGGAAGATGCAATGGTTAGAAAGCTCTATGAAGTTCGAGTGCCGCTGGTAGACGCTGTGGCTGTGAGTGTTGGGGTGGATTCACTTGAAGCAAAAAGGCAGAAACAGAGAAGCAGAGGTGGAAGTGGCCTCCTCAGATAAAGGAGAAGGAGGGCAGATGGCGTAAGTTTTTTTTTTTTTTTGAGTTTTTTTCTTGTCTTTAAATCTGGCACCTGTAGAAACATGGAAGAACCTGTAGAAACATGGAAGAGGATGCTCAGGAGATTCATCTTCATCCTGCACGTCTAAACGAAATACCTAGGGAAGTTATCATTACTGTCTAACTGGAAATGCAAACACGCAATGACAAAATCGGTGCAGTGTTATCACATATGTCGTACTGTATATCCGTAGACCACAATGCTTGTCTAAACTCTATTCACTGTTGTTATGCCACAGAGTGATACAATAGTGAAAATGACATATTGATATGATATTGCAGCAAATAGAAGCACTTCTCAAACACGTGGAGCCAAGTACCCGCAGGGGTCACCGTGTTTGTGTGTGTCTGTCTCTTCTGTCTCCACTCTCGTTACAATCACATACATTCCTCATTAAGCTTCCGTTATCTAGTGCTACTGAGCTTCTGATTTGATAACAGCTATTTTAGCTTTTCATTTTCTCTCAGTGTCAAGTCATTTCCTCAGTTTCTTTTTGCTCTCTTCCTCAAACCTCAGCTGTTTAAAGTGCACGGACCGGAGGAATTCAGGACAGTTGTTTCAGGAAGAAGCCCTGTGCCTTTGCAGCGGCAGATTTCACCGATATTCACTACAAGCTTTTTAACGGGTCGTCCACAGACGTGTGTTCTCATTTGAGAATCACGTTTGGCAGTGCGAGACTCTCACCTCAGTGTGGCTTTCTGTTTTATTTTTTTACAATTTGTGCTTCCAGGCAAAAGGAAATGAGGAAGGCTTAAGAAAATGTTTATGGATGTGGTGAGAGAGGACATGCAGGTGATGGGGGTAACACAGCAAGATGTAGAGGACAGAAAGATATGGAAGAAGATGATCCACTATGGTGAGCACCCGAAAAAAGAAGAAGATTTGGGTTTTTATTGAAATTTATACACTTTAGTGTAAATAATATGAAATATATCTAATACAAAATATAAATTTGTAAATGTTATGGGGAATTTTGTGCAAAGAGACTGTCACCTGTGATTTATTAATTTCTTATTATAAAGAGATTAAAGATCAAGGCGTTGAGTGCATGAACATCAACACGAGAGCTGCACAAAGCTGTTTCAAACAGTTGCCATTATCTAAGATTCCCTCATTTTCCTCACTGGGTTCACATACAACACTCTCCCAAGTACCAGAAATGTACAACCAGAATCCAAGTTTACAACGTATTCTCTCCAGCAGCAGGGTGGGCACTCACCCAGGGTTGGCGCCATGACCGAGATCTTTGGAAGATCACAGAGACTTCCTGGAGGAAAACTGGCTGGAAGTGAACAGTGCCAGTCTCATAACAACACAACCCGTCAGGGTGAAGGGGCACAGAACATCACTCAGAGACACTGGCATAGACTGAGACCTGGAAGTGAGTAGAACTTGGACTGGCTGTTGGAGTTTCCATTCAAAATCACCACAACTCCCCTCCAATCAGGTGATCATGACTGAACTCACCACAGTTTGTCTTTTGGTGGCTCAGATGGCACAATATTTTAGGGGTGTAAAGTTCTGTTCCTGATTTTGACAATTTTGTTTTTTTATCTTTTTTACAAAAAGGAGTTAAAATTGAGAATTTCAGTGACAACAGAGTAGATAACTTACCAAGTGATGCTGGGTTCAGTTTATACTAACAAGGTGAGATCTGAATTGCCTTTAGAAACTGTAATGAGGGTCCGTTGACCATTGGTGGTAGTCAAAAAGTCAACGGGAAGCAAGCGAGGTACTTCAAAATGATGGTGTCTGAGAAGAAGGTTTTAAAGGGAATGTGATCGAGAGAGGGACCAGCAGGCAAGAGAGGTTTAAACACACGAGGATGCTGAGAAAAGGCTCAGCAGTAACACTGAGGGTACACATATAGCAAGAGGTATCAAATATTTTTAACTTTATATTTAACAGGTAACTGGGGCTAGTAGGAAATTAAACTTAATGCAGAAGAGAAGATGCAAAGATGAAACAGTTCCTTGGGTGTAAATTTCAGAACTGTACAGACAAATTAATAAAAATGTCATAACACTATTATTATCAATTGTCTGATTGTTACGGGCAAACAGAAACCCCAACAGTATCTCTTTGCACTGTGTGGCAGAATGAATCAGTGGCTAAAGGTAATCCAGGGCAATGCATCATGGGAAGGATGGGCATCATTAAAGGGTGATGGCCTCTGCTTTTGTCTCGGCCTCTGGTGAGTCCAGGGGCAGCCCAGTAATACAGCTGGCCTGCATGATCAGTTTATTCAGGTGTCTGCAGACCACAACACGCTGGCCACTATGGACTGGCAGAACATCCCCAGCATCTTCTCAGCGGCATGCAGGTGGATTAGCATTACATCTGTAACACTTGATGAAACTGATGATAACTCTACATCAAGGGGGTGTATCGATAAGGGAGATGAAACGGAAGTCAGGTGGAGAACTTTGTTTCGTATTTTAGAAAGAATTATCTGTAAGTTAAGATCAGCAAAACCAGGGAACTGCTTAGACTTTCACCGCACCAAAGAGCCTCCCGTCACCGTTTTGGGAGTAGATGAGTAGATGGTGCACTCCTACAAGTACTTGACAGGCTGAACATGTGTAGTAAAACAGAGGAACCATATAAGAAAAGACAGAGCAGACTGTGCTCCTTTATTATGAAAAATGATGTCCTCTACATCTTCTACAACTCTGTGATGGCCAGTGTGATCTTCCATGCTGTGGTGTGCTGGGCTGTTAACATCACTTCAGGAGAGGCCCACCGAATAAACAAGGTAATAAAAAGGTCAGGCTCAGTTGTAGGACATACTTTGGACCCCCTGGAGGTCGTAGCGAAGGAGAGAATGAAAACATATCTGAGTGTCATTATGAACAATGCTGCACATTCTTTCTCAGACACACTAACACTTAAGACTTTCAGTGTTATCATTCAACAGAAGGTTGTCAAGAAACACTACAGGGGGTCCTTTCATACCAACAGCAATATGCCTACATAATGCCTGAGTGGGACTGGCACTGCCAAGTCAGATGATTTCCTTAGGAGGCTCTGTTCCTTTAATGTTGGTATTGACATCCTTCACATCTTCTACAACTCTGTGATGGCCAGTGTGATTGTTCTACACTGTGGTATGCTGGGCTGGTAACATCACTTCAAGAGAGGACCACCGAATTACAAGCTGATTAAGAAGGCAGGATTAGGACCCCATGGAGGTAGTAATGGAGGACAGAATGAAGACAAACCTACGGTGGGTTGGCACCCTGCTCAGGATTGGTTTCCTGTCTTGTGCCCTGTGTTGGCTGGGATTGGCTCCAGCAGACCCCCGTGACCCTGTGTTCGGATTCAGCGGGTTGGAAAATGGACGGATGGACGGATAAAGACAAACCGATTGTCACTATGAACAATACTGCCCATCCTTTCCCTGACACACCAATACTGAAGAATGTCAGACAATGAATTAATCAGTAGAAGTGTGTCAAGAAATTCGGTGGGACTCCTTCATATTTTACTTATTTATTGAGAATCTGTTAAAAGCCATATGGGGCAAACATCTGTCTATCAGGCCTGAGTCCCCTTTGCACAGCAGTCATCAGGACAGACAGACTCAGTTTAATCTTAGCGTACGCTCGACAAAGAGCAGAGGAGCGCACGTACTGTGATATGACGGCAGTCCATTTGAACGTTTCACTGTCCTTCACACCTGATGTGTGGCCTGAAAGGCGGCCCAAGAGGAAAGCCATATTCGACTCAATCCCCAGAAGCACCACAAAGCTCTTTTAAAATGTCTTCTTTTAATGTACATATTCAACATTTACACATCTACATGTCCAAATGTACAACTGAATCGAGAGCATATTTACAAAACTAGTGTTGACCATATTGCAGCATTGCTGCTCTTACACATTAAAGAAACGAATAAATACACAATTTTATAAAAATATATTTCCTTCATTTGGACCTATGGTAATGCCAACGAGTCCCAGCACTTCCTCAGTTTTCCGATTCCTGCACTTCCACTGAACTGAAGGTGGCAGTTTACATACACTTCTCAATAAGTCTAATGGAGCTCGAGAAGATCTGCTTGGCTGCCCAAGTCCAGGTGTACAAAGCTTGGAGAGCTTGAAGAGATGCTGCTGTGTGTGTCTTGTGCTTTCACCATGAAGCTTCAGTGATGCTTGCCCATCAGTGGACTCCTCTGCCCTTCACTATTGCTGTGTAGTGATGGCGGTGCCACTGATGCATCTCTGTTTTGATGTGAACAGTTTCAGGATGGCTGCTGACCTCGTTTTTATAACATTGCTGAATACATTCATGAAAGAACGATATATAAATAGAGCACCTTTCATTTCTGAACTATCAAGAGTTTCCGTTCGTGTAACAGTCGTAACGGTCATGATGACCAGTGTACAATGATAAAGGTGGCACTTCAGTTTTTTCAGAGGCATCCACTCAGGACGCCATCTTTCAGATCTTTACAAGCATTTATCACGGCCTAAGCTCACCTCGGCGTAGCGGACAGTGTGCCACATGGCTGCTTTTGAGTCCTCATTCAGCAACCTGCACACTCAATAGAAGAGGCACCCAACACCTAAAAGTCCAAAAAAAATTCCTCCTCCTCCAACTGATGGAGCAAATGTGGCAACCGTTATCACATTCCCATCTCTCATGCCTTAGGCATTCCTGTTCATTTGCTGCAATTGAAGAGAAGAAGCGTTCACGCCTTTCCCGGCTGACCTTTCAGTCCTGCCAGACTCTTCCCGCCGGCGAGCGACTCACGATCTCTCAAAGTTGCCGTCCTGCTGGGCCCTGTGGCTTAGCTCCTCAAAGGCGGCGGACTGAAGGAAGCGCGGGTAGGCGTTGTTCTCCATCAGGCTGTACACTCGCTTCTGGGCCGCAGTAAAGCAGGAGGCCGGAGGGTTGAACAGAGTTTGCTTAATTCCTTCCCTTGTCATGAATTCTAAGTTGATCTAAAAGATTGAAAGAAAGAAAGAAAGAAAGAAAGAAAGAAAGAAAGAAAGAAAGAAAGAAAGAAAGAAAGAAAGAAAGAAAGAGAGAGCCATTAAATAAAAGGAAGAGCTGAAAATATGCAATTACTGTATTACTTCATGATATTGTCTTAAAAAGGGCAAACATGGCCTAAAAAGGGGACTGCATAGCAGACTGAGAAAGTCAACTTTCTGCACACATCACTGTGTCGTGGATTTAATTTTAAACGGACCAGTTTGCCATTACTGCCCATCCATCTACACTCGATCACCCATAATGACAAAGTGAAAATTATGTTTTCAGAAAGGTTTACAAATTTATTTATCAAAATCGGAAATCTCTCATTCATGGAAGTATTTGGATCCTTAATTCAGGATTTTGTTAAAGCCCCTTTGGCAGCAGTTACAGTTTTTTTTTTTGCTTTCTTGCGTTAAGTCTCTGCAAACTTTGCACACCTAGATTTTGGCATTTTGCTAATATATATTTTGTTCAGAAAAGTTCATTTATTTTCTAATATGGAAAGGGTAAGTCCTGATTGTCAGTTAATTCCTATAGGTAGTTCCTAGTTATTAGCACCTTCAGTTAAACCTTAATGGTGTGTAGGATGTTCAGCTACGTCATATATTGTTTTCACATTGTTTAGATTGCAGCACAGTAACTTCATCCAGCGGTGGGATTTCCAAACACTTTACAGATTTATTTATTTTGTTTGTTTTTGACTCAAGGGGGGTTTTAGCAGATGCTGCCAATGACCCAAATGAATGTTCAGATAAATAAAATGGACACCAACCTGCTTGGGAGCTTCTTCGTAAACGAATTTTTCATAAATGACTCTGGCTTTTCTGACGCGCTTTGTCGTAGATTTCAGTTGCTTGAATTCCTCGCAGGCGAGCCAGAAGTCAATGTTCTCTTCACTGTATTCAGATTTCAGGAAAGCTCGGAACATAGCCTGGCCAACTAAAATAAAAAATAAGACAAACAATGCATCATTATGCGTTAAAGGGCTTCTCGTTTTTCAGGGCAAACAATGCAACACGTTGTGTAACACGTATGAAGGATACACGTAATTATTCCTTCAAATGAATTCTCGATTCTATTGCGATATTACCGTGCTTGGTATTTTACTTGAGTGATAGAATGTCATTATATAACGTTCAGTCCTCCATTCTTATTCAGTTCAAGGATGTGGGGAGGTGATGCGTGTCTTGGCCACAGTGGGTGCAAACAAAGGAGCAAATTGTAGATGAAGTGCCAGTCATGGAGTTCTCCTTCATGCACTCATACTAAGCCAGTTTAGAGTCACCCATTATGAGATGTGTGCAGCAGAACATGAACACAGGGACAACATGTAAAACCCACCGGTGGGAATTCAAACCCAGGAGTTTGATGGTATGAAGCAGTAAGTTGAACTACTGTGCCACCACTTATACTAAGTCAGTTCTCCATATACGTAGCACACTTTCAGGAGGGACTTCACAAAGAACCAGACATACTGCTTATTATACCATATATCATGAGTCCTCTGGTCTCATCCTAGAGGTCCACAGTGGCTGCATTCCAGTTGCTTATTTATGCCAGTGTCACATTACATGGCTTCTAGTCGAAGGGGATGTCAAACCTGATAAGTGAGTTTTTGTTCTTGTTCCCTGAGGATGTCAGATCATGTGACTAGAAATCATAGGGGATGACAAATTGATAACATTGTGACGTTTGTCCAGCTCAGTTTGACATTGTGATGAGGTTTGCAAGGCAACAACATGCTGCCTGACAGGAGCAGAGCCATACCAAAGGTTTACAGGTACGACGAGTTCAGTAACGCATTCTTGACCCTTTCATTTCCTTTTGTTTCATTCTGTTGTGGTACATAACACAAGAGACATGAGACAGATGAGCAGCTCTTCTGTTTGCCAGGTCCGAAACACCCGTGTTCCTTATTCTTCGGAGTACTTGTTGGTTGTCAGCTCACACACACGCACGAGACCCCCGCTACAACTTACGAGTCGCAGACCCGTTTGTCTGAGGCCCCATCCACACTACTATATTTTAGCTTAACAACACAGGCTTTTATGTCTCCATGTTCGTCTTTTGTCCACACAACCCTGGTGTTTTCAACACAAGAAAATGGAGATTTTTGAAAATGCTGAGTACTCCTAAAAACGTCAGCTTAGCGCTTCAGTGTGATGGGTGAAAATGGAGAGCTCTGAAAATGCACTCTGATTTGTTTGTGCTTATTATGTAGCCCTTCCCTGATTGGATCCTGCTCATTACCACATTTCATTCCCTGACTGCAGTGGCGATAGCTGCCCCGGGTGGCACATTTCTGGGGGCAGCATTATTGGCTAAAAGGCTCAATACAATTCATGTGTAAGCAGCAGGGTTTGGAAAAATATCACTCATGAATGAAAACAGTAAAATTCTCTGATTTTTATCCACAAATGCTTCAAAAATTATTTTCAGACTGTCCTTGTGTGACGGCATCAGACACAGCAGTTGAGGCAATAACAAAAATAAACAAACATTAAACCGATAATAATTTCTAGGAAGATAAACAACTAATTTATAATTGTGTTTCGTTATCAATCCAAATACGTTCTTGCTCTGCGCAGAAAACATCCCCACCTATCACTTGTACACTACACTGGTTTTGGTTTTCGCAACGTAATTATAATAAACTAATAATTAGGACACGGCTTATCAGTGCGTCTATACTACATTCTTGTCTAGTTGAGGCTTATAAATAATAATATGTGAAAAATTATTGCTGTTTCTCTATATATGATTAAATCTATGCAAAATATATCTTAATTTTTCCCTATACGTCATTTTAATTTTCTATTTAAATAAGTTAACATATTCAGATATGTTGGGGGGTGGCAGAAGCAACGCAATGCCCCAAGCGGCATGAACTCGAGCTACGCCACTGACTGGCTGATGAGCCTTCATGATTGAAAAATGCATTCCAACATAGCAGACGCAGAGGAGTTGCTTTCCATGGCACTTGGTGTGTCGCTTATATGTTTGCATTGAAATTACGTTTTTTACAACATGAATTCTGCATATGTATGCAAAATGTAAATAATTTACTGGTTGCTACAGTCTAAATTTCATGGCAGTGTGATGTTACAATCAATAACCTTCAAGGATTTTTCCACCACCTTGTGCATGGCAAGTGTGGGTGAATATCTACATCACATGTGATTTCGGTTGCTCTAGTGTGGGCAGAGATACTTGTGTAACCGATGTGAATACACTGGTGTGGACGGAGGTCGTTTCAATTTGAAAACACTTTGTAAATGAAAACATAACTGCGTGAACATAGCCTGAGCCAATGGGGGGCACCAGACGACATGACCAGCAGTCACTGCAGTGCCTCTGACTCACTAAGAAAAATCGACAAAATAGAAACGACCTGACATAGCAAAACAAAAACACGTACACACTGCAAAATGAAACAAGTTCTCTTATGGGTGACTCTTCTTCTTTTTTTATTTTTTTTTATTGAACTTATTAAAAGCACATAACATGCCATACAATCAAGTCAAACTTAACAAAACTAAAATCAAATCAAATCAATCCCCACCCATGAGAAAGAGAGGAAGGTCAACAGCCAGAGCAAAACTGATAAGAGTAGTAAAGAGAGAGAGAAAGGAGTTTTTAAAACCCAATATAAATTCTTATTCTAAAATGTTATTGATTAGAATGTGCCAGGTTTTTAAAAAGTTTTGAACAGATCCTCTAAGTGAGAATTTGATTTTTTCCAATTTCAAATAGTATAAAACATCAGTTACCCACTGACTTAGCAGAGGTGAGTTAGGATTCTTCCAGTTGAGCAAGATAAGTCTACGTGCCAATAGTGAAGTAAAGGCAACTACAGTTTGTTTGTCCTTCTCCACTTTAAGGCCACATGGGAGTATGGGCGACTGTCCTAAAGAAGCAACTGGGATGAATCAAAAGCCTGAAGCCAATTTGCCCACCCGACCCCACCAGCCACCTGCAATAAGAAAATGTACAGTTGAGGAAACACAAATGCAACTTACATTTATTTTGTATCAGGCTTTCAAAAGACTGAGACCACTTGTTTAATTCCTCAGTTGTAGGCCTGTAAATAAATCGAAATTCATTTTAATTTTGAACAAACAAAAACGTACATTAAGAGCATCAGTAAAACATTCATCCACTTCATTAACCTGCTTATCCAGGATGGGGCTGTGGGGCAGCTGTTATACTTAAAGGGGCAGATAGATAGATAGATAGATAGATAGATAGATAGATAGATAGATAGATAGATAGATAGATAGATAGATAGATAGATAGAAGGTTATTTGATAGTCCCAGTTCAATTAATTATCTCTCTCACCCCTTCACCATTTAATAAATTATGTTTGGTGAGCATACTGGCACAACAGGGGCTGCCATCACATCATCCAGGAGGATGCTGCACATTGTGGCTGCCCACTCACTAGGTAAAGTGCTTTACTGACAGGTGAAGTGAATGACATTGATGATCTCATTACAATGGCACCTTTCAAGGGGTTGGATGTGTTAGGTAGTAAGTGAACAGGCAGTTCTTGAAGGTGATATGTTAGAAGCAAGAAATGTGGGCAGGATCATTCTGGCCCCCTAATTATCCCCTGTCTCTAATTGGCTATCTCTCTCACCACTTCACCACCGAATAGCTAATGTATGGTGGGCATACTGGCGCAAAAATGGCGGCCGTCACATCATCCATGTGGGTGCTACTGCACATTAGAGGTGGCTGAAGTAGCTCCCCACTAACTGTGTAAAATGCTTTGAATAGTGAGAAAAATGCAATATAAATGTGAAGAATTATTATTATAATTATTTTATAGATAGATAGATAGATAGATAGATAGATAGATAGATAGATAGATAGATAGATAGATAGATAGATAGATAGATAGATAGATAGATAGATGTAAAAGGCACTATATGATAGATAGATAGATAGATAGATAGATAGATGTAAAAGGCACTATATGATAGATAGATAGATAGATAGATAGATAGATAGATAGATAGATAGATAGATAGATAGATGTAAAAGGCACTATATGATAGATAGATAGATAGATAGATAGATAGATAGATAGATAGATAGATAGATAGATAGATAGATAGATAGATAGATAGATAGATGTAAAAGGCACTATATGATAGATAGATAGATAGATAGATAGATAGATAGATAGATAGATAGATAGATAGATAGATAGATAGATAGATAGATAGATAGATCGCTCTACACATTTATATATAACAGGTAATCTTATATAGCATGAGCTGGCAAGGCGGCCCCAAGTTAACGAGTCAGAAGAAGAAAGAAGTACGAGGCTACAGTACAAAGGTGAAAGAAAGAGACTCCATCGCCAAAGTGAAACCACCAAAAAAAGACAAACTCGCTCAGCCGCTAATACACAAGCGAGACGAGCACATCAGCAAAACAAAACATCCAAGGAGAAAGAAACTCGCTTAGCCGCTGACAGTAAAGGGGGACTAGCACGTCTGCAAAACGAAACCGCCGACTCTGCCTCTGTCTGACGATTTCAATAGTTTCTAGGAGCCTGGTTGTTTTACAGCACGGCCTTACACGGCTAGTATATGTATAATATTTTATTACTAAGCTTTCATGCTGTGAATCACTTTTAGAAATGTAATTTAAACAAATTCAAACAAGTCCTGGCCTTCTTATATTCCCCTCAGTGCCCCATAACTTCTATTTGGTGTTCCATTCATTTTCTGTATCGGCTCGTTCTTGCTTCAGATTTCAGGAAGTCTGAGCCACAGGTGCAAAGCAGGTACCAGGCTGGCAAGGAATGTCAGTGTGGCGCAGTGGATGAGTGAGGCATCCATTAAGATACAGGTTGTTGAATTAATTTGTAATCCTGCTCTTGTTAAGCTGCCTTTGCTCCAAATTATCTGTAAACCATTATTATGATTCCCGATGGTGTTAGTCGCCTTAAGTAAATGCATCTGCTAAGTTTGCTGTAACAGCCCATAATGTCAGGCTGTTGTCAGGATTTGCTTCTACATGACAAGCCAGCCAAGGTAAAAGACGAATTGGGAGGAAATTGGAATCCGTTAACTTGTAGCGGGCAGCCCAGGTAGGGTATGACCCATGCCAATACGCTGCCACAATGCACATAAAAAATGATAACATTTAGAAACCTTGCATCTCCATCATCCAGTCCAGTATGAAGTGATGGGGAGATGAAGCCTTCCCCCGCAGCATTGAAAGTAAGGCAGGGACCTCACTTGGATGGGGTGCAAATCCAAAACTCACACCAGACCCTCACTAACATCATAACAGGCACACACCCGATGGATCGCACTCTGGCCCTGTTAGTAACTACCTGTGTAGCTAAATCCGACGCTTTGCGACTCTGGAGGTCAGTTGGTTTGACGTGGGGCCATTCTGTGGATCTTCTGCATGGTTACCAAGGGCACGATGACGTCACTGCACAGTGCGCATGTCCAGAGATTTGTTATAATACAGGCCTTAAAATGAAAGCCATGCATCAAGTTGGCGCACTCTTCAGGGTTCTTTCGTGCTTTGTACCCAGTGCAGTGGGTATGCCTGCCTTGCATTAAATGATCTAAGTATGACTGACGACGAAGTTTAGTATTAGAAGGGAAGTAAAAATGAAAAAAAGGGGAAAGAATGACGCAAGACCCAGAATATACTTTAAAACGTGAGTTACGTCTGGGGTTTTGTGTATTTGTAATCAAATATCCAGTTTGCTCGATTTTCCTGTCTGTGCATGAAATTGTTGGTTTTCCACTGACGTACGTGTTACGCTGATAGCCATATCCAATTTCATGTGATTTGAGGGTCCGTGAGTGAGCCCTGCTTGCTGCCTTGTGCCTGAATGCTGCTCGGATTGGCTTCATCTCCCTGTGACTCTGAACTAGAAGGATTGTGGCAGATACCTATGTTGAATGGACTTCAAAAAAAGAAAGAGTATATCTTAAATTATTTACCTGGGAGGCTGCCAGGATCAGGATGGTAGAACTGGCGCAGTTCCTGATTCTTTGACTGAACTTTACCAGATACCAGATCAAAGTTGACTGGGCAGAATGGAGCACAGGAACTCCCTTTAACAACTAGATGGACCCCAAACAGAGCCATCTATTCAGCTCTCCCGCTCTCCCACCCGCTCCTTGGGCTGTGCCATGCAAGATTAGTCAGGAAAGTGAGTAATATGAGCATGACGTATGGCCAGAGCCAAGTAAAAGAAGTGCTAAAGGCACCTTACCTGTGAGAGGCTTTGGGTCTGCTGCCGGCTCTGCTGGGCTTGTAAAAAGAATTGGGAGACTGCAGAAAGCTGCTTAACCGAGACCTCCAGTTTCCAGATCTGCTAAACAGGGGGGAAAAAAATAAAAACTTGTTAGGGCAGAACATTTCATAGTCTTTAACAAGAGTGTTGTACAGATTTGGCATGGAGACAAGGAATTTGGGTGACTGGTAGAGGCAGAGATGAGGGAGCAGCGGCAGACAGACAGCATCTGTGAGGGAATGGTGGGAATGTGGGCTTAGGCTTATTAGTGTGATGGTGGTGGTCAGCCTTTGGAAACCCACAAGCATGTCTAAGCTTACAGTGGTAAAAGAAACTCCGTTCGGAATGCAAACTGCATTATTAGCCCGAGAAAAGTCTTCCGATGATTTACATAAACCCGCGGAACTGTTTTGCAAAGGAAAGCAGGAATAATCCTGTCGCTTATCTCTCACAGGTCCCTATCTGCTGTGTGCCTGTTTGTTGTAGGTGAAGGAGGAACAATGCCCTCCTTATACTGACGTTAGGCACTGCATGTTGAGTCACGATCAGCGCTGCAAGACCTGCTAATATTACAGGGGAGAGAATGCAGAGTGCTGAAAGTAAGAGGATGGGACTGGAGCAAAATGTTCGACAACACACCCTGGAGCAGAATGCCTCACTAGCTACTCACACAGCGCGCTGCTGTCATTGATGGATTAGTAACACTTGACTCGTGCGATTAGTCAGGCTACTGGATCACCTCCCTCCCGTGGGACGTATGTGGCCTCCCCGGATGCAACACATGCTTATCTAGCTATCATATAGTGCCTTTCCTATGTAGCTTCTAGTAGGCTAACGCCCTACGACATTTGAGATAAACTTGGGTCACTTCTTTTACTTTTCCAGTCAGAGCACAGGCTGGTGACTATCTATCTATCTATCTATCTATCTATCTATCTATCTATCTATCTATCTATCTATCTATCTATCTATTATATAGTGCCTTTCATATCTATCTATCTATCTATCTATCTATCTATCTATCTATCTATCTATCTATCTATTCTGTAGTGTGGTAGAACTTCAAAGTTCAGTTCACACAGATTAAAATGAATAAATTCACGTTCATAGTTCACTGTTTCAATTTTGAACAAGTTCATGTTCAGTTCATTTTTTGTTTTTTAAAGGAGTGAGAATAAATGACCCATCAGTTTACTTTTTTCAGTTTTGCATGCCTTATATTGGGCGGCACGGTGGCGCAGTGGGTAGCGCTGCTGCCTCGCAGTTAGGAGACCTGGGTTCGCTTCCCGGGTCCTCCCTACGTGGAGTTTGCATGTTCTCCCCGTGTCTGTGCGGGTTTCCTCTGGGTACTCCGGTTTCCTCCCACAGTCCAAAGACATGCAGGTTAGGTGCATTGGCGATTCTAAATTGGCCCAAGTGTGTGCTTGGTGTGTGTGTGTGTGAGTCCTGCGGTGGGTTGGCACCCTGCCCGGGATTGGTTCCTGCCTTGTGCCCTGTGTTGGCTGGGATTGGCTGCAGCAGACCCCCGTGACCCTGTGTTCGGATTCATCGGGTTAGAAAATGGATGGATGCCTTATATTAAGCTATTGCAGTGTTCTTGAATAAAATACAATAATTATGAAGACTTTTTTTTTTATTTAAATACACTTTATTGAGTCATACCCAGCAACAAACACGTATCACTATATGTGCTAATATCCTCCCGGTCAAAAAAGAAATTACATAGATGCAAGTACACATTTAAATCACCGCTCTATTTCCAACCGTGTGACACAAATGGTGGTTGTGGAACCAGCGTGTATGTGAACTAACTTATTACGTTGCTGGTCAAAATTCACGTCACATATTGCATAAAACATAAAGTGGCCTCGTGAAGTACAACGTTTACCTAAAAGCAAAAGCGGAGCTTCACCGCGTGCTTGTGTCAATGGGGGGTGCGGCTTAAGGACAAGCAGACAGACACAGACAGCGCCTATTTGATTTTACGTTATTTTTTAAAAATACAAATAAATGGCAACAGATTCGCACGAAATAAATATTTGTAAAAATCCACCATTTGTGCTTCTCTGAATACCGTATTCGGATTCGGCTCCACCCCTACATTACAGGGTAAGGTACAACGATTATTCGGGACCTAAACCACATCAAGAATGTCACCTAAAACTGAACGAGCTCACGTTCAAGTTCTTCACTTGTACACAAATACGTTACGTTAAGTTCACCGTTCTTAGAAAAATGAGCTTGTTCGATGAAAGCGCTATTTTGAACGAGTTCATGCACAACACTTCTATCTATCTATCTATCTATCTATCTATCTATCTATCTATCTATCTATCTATCTATCTATCTATCTATCTATCTATCTATCTATCTATCTATCTATCTATCATATAGTGCCTTTCAGTCTATCTATCTATCTATCTATCTATCTATCTATCTATCTATCTATCTATCTATCTATCTATCTATCTATCTATAGTCAGAAAGTAAGGGTTTAGAAAAGGCACACGCTCTAATAATGATAATAATTGTGGATCTACATTAATTACAGTGTAAAGTACATAATAATTTTTCTCCACCTTATTTTTGCTTTCCATTGTAAGGTAAATATTTGCTCCCTTTAAAAAAACAGAGCATGCTAATCATTCTGTCTAAAAGACAAAGAACAAAACAAAAACCTACATGCATGTGTTATTTATACAGCTGGGTGTGTTGGTGTGATCCTGAATTTTAAAGACATTTTTATCACACAGTAACAGCGTTAGCCTTCAGTGCCTTTATTATTAATATTATTATTTATTTATTTTTTTGTATTTTCTCATACAAAGCATGGTTCCTAACAGACGGATATGAAAGGATAAAAACAGCCTTAGATAAAATGTGCAGGACTTTTTATAAGGCACGCTTCAAGTCTCAAGTTGCTTTAGTACAATGTGTTTCCTTTTAGCCTGATGATAAAATGCTCCATTAATTCTCTTATGCAAGTCGGTGTTGCAAGTCGGTCCTAGAAAAACGCCATACATCGGGTCACAGTCATTTTAAATGTACTGCACTGTTCCGGTGTGAAGGACTGGCACCCCACTCAGGGTTGCTGCCTGTGTTGTGCCCCGGGGTATTCACATCCTGGAAATGGATTAAGTGGGTCTGCAGGTGATAGCACATGTTATGTAATGTTAAACAATGGACCATTTTCTGAAAGTACATTTTAAAGCAGAAGCATAATGGTGGGTGGTCCGGTGGTAGCACTTCTGCCTTGCAGTAAGGAGACCAGGGTTCATGCCCCGAGTCCTCCTTTGCGTGGTTATTTGCACGTTCTCCCTGTGTCTGCGTGGGTTTCCTCTTACAGTTAAAGACAGGCAGGTTAGTTGGATTGGTGGCACCAAATGGGCCTGTCTGTGTGTCTGTGATTGTTTCTGTCTTGTGCCTTGTGCTTGCTGGGATTGACTCCAGCTGCTCTGCAACCCTGCTCAGGATAAACGGGCTTGGAAAACAGTGTGGAATGGCAAAATGGTGCCCTCTCCAGGGATTGTTCATGCCCTGTGCTTTATGGGGTAGGCTCCTGCAACCCTGCTCAGGATAATTGGGTTTGAAGATGGATGGATGGTTAATCTTATTAGTATTTTAAAATATAATTTAGAGCATTAATAAAAATGCTGTATGTCTGCAAATATATAGTAATAATAATAATACAGCGATGGATTAGCGACCTGTGCAAGGATTGTTTCTGCTTTACGTCCTGTGATTGCTGGAATCGGCTCCAGCGGCCCTGCCCTGGATAAGTGTGGTGGGAAGATGTGTAGATGGAAAATAATCATAATAATAATAATAATAATCATAATCAACAATACATTTCTTAATTAAAAATGGCATGCTGTTTTTTTGTTTGTTACACTATGAATTTTTAAAATATGTTTTAAAAACAGAGCATAAATATAGAGGATATATAAAAATGGTCTATTTCTGCATATATGCAATTAATCTAACAATAATAATAGTAACAGTAGTAGTAGTAATAAACAATGCATTCCTTAAAATATATTTTAATGCATTAGTAAAAATGGCCTGATATATATTTAATGTAATGCTGTACATTTTTTAAAAATATGTCAAAGAATACATAAAAATGCTCTTTATTTATGTCTACACATATGAAATAATAATAATAATAATAATGTATTTATTAAAATATATTTGTAAAAATGGTATGATGCAATTATGTAAGATATATTATATATAGCAATGTGACACTCACTAGGAAAATTGGTTAAAATAATGAGATGAGATGAGAAATTTTAAAGCATAAATAAAAATGGAATATTTCTACATATAAATATCACTGACAAAAAGTGAATATCTTGTAAAAAGCTGATTAAGTAATTGGCTAAGCATAAGAAAAACCACAAAGAAAAATATGAAGTTCTATACATGCAATTAATGCAAAATGTGTATAAGAGAAACTGAATAAAAATGGTGTGGTATGGCAGAGTAGATCTGCTTATATTAGGTAGATATATATACGGTAGATATGAAAGGCACTATCTATCTATCTATCTATCTATCTATCTATCTATCTATCTATCTATCTATCTATCTATCTATCTATCTATCTATCTATCTATCTATCTATCTATCTATCTATCTCTAAGCACACATTGACACACATAAATATAAACACACAAATACATCCATGGATATTCTCAAATTAGAACTCAAAACATACTAAAACATTGCTGAGTTTGTTATGAAGATGCAAATATTGGTATCAAAAACATTATAGAAAATAAGAACAAACAATCCACCTGATCATTTCATTTGATTTTGGTTTCTCCACTCGGCTCAAGGCTGTTGCTTCCATTGGACCCAATTTGTGCTGTAGAACCAAAAAAGCAGAACTTTGCATTCTTAACCCGCTCGTCCCGGCGTGCGCCGTACCTTCTAATCTCCCTCTTAGGACCGACTGCTGCCTACTTCAAAGAGCTGCACTTTCTTTATAGCCCTGCCAGGTGTAGCCGTGGGCCTGGCTGTTACCTGTGCTGAATGCTGATTGGTGGAGGCCGCCTGTTTCCTTAGCACACATGTACAAGAACTCGAGAACACCTCTGACGTTCTGGTAAACAAAGCAGAGCCCCAGGCAAAGAGCCCTGTCCAGACTGGTGTTGGAGACGCAGACGCAGGTAATTCCTGCCTTAGCACCTGAAGAGAGCAGTAAGGTGATTTGAATACAAATGCATTTGTGTGTTTGACTATACAAAGTAGTGCAAGATCTACAGTATTTTCCAATGGAAATATTTACAGTTACTTTAGAAAAAAACTATTTTGCGGAGGGGCTGCCATCTAAAGTTCTTTCTTTCAGGTATTCGATATATTCACTCTATATTTACATGGAATTAATCCAAATCTGTATTGACCGTTTGCAGCACCTGTACGCTGATGTGTTTTGTGTTGCTTCTTCATACTTCACACGTGCTGCACATATGCTTGCATATTGCACGACTGCCGTCTGCCTCCTTTTTTTGGTACTAAGAGAACATGAACAAATATGAATTGTAATTTGAATCACAATGTGTTGGTTACATAAAACTTGAACTTGAGAACTAAATCAAGCTTTATGACAGCTGGAATGGGAAACTAAGGAAATTCAAACCAATCAGAATGACTTTATTTTAAATGGCTCAGTATGTCACAAATATCATAAATGCAGTATTTCCACTCTTCTCAAATATGGAATGAATTTGTCTTGAATAACAATATGCAAATTATCATATGCAAATCAGTAGGGGTGCAGACAGCGCAGGGGCTCTCTTCTTGTAATAGAGGGACCCAGACTGTCATGACACCCCAGAGCAAGGGGAAGACCCGGGAAAGGAAAACCGGGTCTCCTAACAGTGTAAAGGGTGAGCCCAGCCGCTTTTCGTATGCCAACCTTGGCTGGGTGTGAGGTGGAGCAGACCTATCCATCCTGTTTTCGTGTCTGGAGGGCACGGACTCGAGGTGGGGAGCAGTGATGTTATGAGTGCCATTGAGTTGGCCACGGGAGGAGGTGCTGTCCTTATAAACTCTCCATAGATGCATGGGGAGGGCATTGGTGTGGCGCCTCCCTGTCCCCCTTTTGTCTTTGTTTTTCAGGACGGAACTGTGGACCTGATGAGTTCAACTCCCCATTCGGTGGAACAACCACCCTCTTGGGACAGGACACTTCGCCCCACAAGGCTCAGCTGAGGGAGGGGCAGTGTGACGGGTGGCCTTGGCCATTACCTGCCCGGGATGCCAGTGAGATGGAAGGACCAGGGGACAGAGCATCTGTGAGGCTCTACCTCCCCATGGATGCTAGAGGGCAGCCTCCCTGGGTGGCTGTGGAACCACGGATTCCCACAGGGCCGCTGGGACTTGGGGTTTGGCACAGCCTTGTTGGCTACCAGGGGAGCTGCAGAGCCCTGTAATGGACTTCCACCACACCTGGGAGTGATTCTAGGTGATACTGATGAGCCACCTGGAGCACTCCAAGGAGCTGAATAAAAGAAGTTGCCTCACTCCATTCGGGGAGCCAGAGTTGGGAGGAGATGGATGAAGCTTGCCGAAGTGAAGTGGAGGTGGATGGACTGGGAAAAGAAATGGACTGGCAAAGAGAAGGGACTGTGCTTACTTTGCTGTACTGTGGACATTGTGTGCCCCCACGTGTAAATAAACTGTGCTGTGTGGCAAACTTGTGTCTCAACCTATCATAGTCGGGGATAGGGTGGCTGTATGCGCCCCGATGGTTCACAATATATATACTGTATATATACTGTACTGTATAGTGAAAGCCAACTCTGACACAGACAGACACAAGAGGCACACGCTCAAAGCACATGTGATATTTTATTTTCATCTCCCTTGTGGGAAACGTCTTCCCTGTTTCACACAGGCACAAATAGCACCTGCACACAATACACAAATCATTTTCTTTCTCTTCTCTTTCTTTTTCTCTCTCCTTCAATCTCCCCCAGCAAGCTTCGTCTCCCTCCTCCCGACTCTGGCCCAAGTAGTGGCTGCTGGCTCCTTTTATAAGGCCCCAAGAAGTGCTCCAGGTGCTCGTTGGAGTAATTCCAACAGCACTTCCAGGTGTGGCGAAAGTGCTGCTCTCCAAGCCTCAGCAGCAGCTGCAGCACCCCCTGGCAGCACCCACGGATCCCAACAGTTCTGCGCCAAACTCCAACTTCCATGAAGCTCTGTGGGAGTTCGAGGCACCACTGCAACCCAGGAGGGGCTGCCATCTAGCACTCCAGGGGAGGTAACACTCTGGCCATCCACCACACTATACAGTGCATCCAGAAAGTATTCACAGCACATCACTTTTTCCACATTTTGTTATGTTACAGCCTTATTCCAAAATGGATTAAATTAATTTTTTTCCTCAGAATTCTACACACAACACCCCATGATGACAACGTGAAAAAAGTTACTTGAGGTTTGTGCAAATTTATTAAAAATAAAAAAACTGAGAAATCACATGTACATAAGTATTCACAGCCTTTGCTCAATACTTTGTCGATGCACCTTTGGCAGCAATTACAGCCTCAAGTCTTGTTGAATACGATGCCACAAGCTTGGCACACCTATCCTTGGCCAGTTTCGCCCATTGCTCTTTGCAGCACCTCTCAAGCTCCATCAGGTTGGATGGGAAGCGTCGGTGCACAGCCATTTTAAGATCTCTCCAGAGATGTTCACAATCAGATTCAAGTCTGCACTCTGGCTGGGCCACTCAAGGACATTCACAGAGTTGTCCTGAAGCCACTCCTTTGATATCTTAGCTCTGTGCTTAGGGTCGTGTTCCTGCTGAAAGATGAACCGTCGCCCCAGTCTGAGGTCAAGAGTGCTCTGGTGCAGGTTTTCATCCAGGATGTCTCTGTACATTGCTGCAGTCATCTTTCCCTTTATCCTGACCAGTCTCCCAGTCCCTGCCGCTGAAAAACATCCCCACAGCATGATGCTGCCACCACCATGCTTCACTGTAGGGATGGCATTGGCCTGGTGATGAGCGGTGCCTGGTTTCCTCCAAACGTGACGCCTGGCATTCACACCAAAGAGTTCAATCTTTGTCTCATCAGACCAGAGAATTTTCTTTCTCATGGTCTGAGGGTCCTTCAGGTGCCTTTTGGCAAACTCCAGGCGGGCTGCCATGTGCCTTTTACTAAGGAGTGGCTTCCGTCTGGCCACTATACCATACAGGCATGATTGGTGGATTGCTGCAGAGATGGTTGTCCTTCTGGAAGGTTCTCCTCTTTCCACAGAAGACCTCTGGAGCTCTGACAGAGTGACCATTGGGTTCTTAGTCACCTCCCTGACTAAGGCCCTTCTCCCCCGATCGCTCAGTTTAGATGGCTGGCCAGCTCTTGGAAGAGTCCTGGTGGTTTCGAACTTCTTCCACTTACGGATGATAGAGGCCACTGTGCTCATTGGGACCTTCAAAGCAGCAGAAATTTTTCTGTAACCTTCCCCAGATTTGTGCCGAGACAATCCTGTCTCGGAGGTCTACAGACAATTCCTTTGACTTCATGCTTGGTTTGTGCTCTGACATGAACTGTAAACTGTGGGACCTTCTATAGACAGGTGTGTGCCTTTCCAAATCATGTCCAGTCAACTGAATTTACCACAGGTGGACTCCAATTAAGCTGCAGAAACATCTCAAGGATGATCAGGGGATACAGGATGCACCTGAGCTCAATTTTGAGCTTCATGGCAAAGGCTGTGAATACTTATGTACATGTGCTTTCTCAATTTTTTTATTTTTAATAAATTTGCAAAAACCTCAAGTAAATTTTTTTCACGTTGTCATTATGGGGTGTTGTGTGTAGAATTCTGAGGAAAAAAATGAATTTAATCCATTTTAGAATAAGGCTGTAACATAACAAAATGTGGAAAAAGTGATGCGCTGTGAATACTTTCTGGATGCACTGTATATATATAGAATACTATATAAATATATATATATATATATATATATATATATATATATATATATATATATATATATATCATATATGCTGATTATATATACAGTTGAAGTGTGAAGCTTACATTTGCTTTGGGTGAATTCACTTTTTATACTCACCAATACCAATTTTATACTCACAAACTATGAATTTAGCACATCTACTTTTTGCAGGGCAAAATTGTTTTCCCAACAATGTTGACAGACAGAGTATTTCACTTTAATTGATTTTACTTGATCACAATTCCAGTGGATCACAAGTTCACATACACCTTGTTAATATTTTGTAGCATTGCCTTTAAATTGTTTAATTTGAGCCAAATGTTTTTGGTCGCCTTCCACAAGCTGCTTACAATAAGTTACTAGAACTCTGGCCTATTCCTCCAGACAGGACTGGTGTAACTGGCACAGGTTCGTAGGCCTCCTTGCTTGCACACACTTTTTCAGTTCTTCCCACAAATTTGCAATTGGATTGAGGTCAGTGCTTTGTGATGGCTACTCCAATACCTTGATCTTTTTGCCCATAAGCCATTTTGCTACAACTTTGGAGGTATGCTTGGAGTCATTGTCCATTTTGAAGACCCATTTGTGACTGAACCGCAACTTCTTTGCTGATGTCTTGAGATGTTGCTGCAGCACATCTACATAATTTGTCTTCCTCACTTAGGGACAACATAATCCTCCCAGTCTAACACCAAGTCAAATAAGCTTAAGAGATATCAATCTGTCCAGTTAGGAAGCAGATGTGATTGTGAATCAGCGTCACCTGCTTTGGTGTAAGTGAAAGTGACAGCAGGTACACCGGAGAGGCAACAGCAAGTCAACCAACAAAAAAGGAATGGTGGCCACAGACAATTGCTCTCTCCTTATCACTCCTGACTGATTCTTCTCTAGTTTTGTATTTTGCCAGTGTTCTTGTCACCACTTGTAGCATGACGCGAGACCTGCAGCCGATTCAGGTTGTACGGGTAGTCCAGCTCCTCCAGGATGGCACATCCATATGTGCCGTTGCAAGAAGGTTGACTGTGTCTCTAAGCACAGGCTCAAGGATATGTAGGAGGTACCAGGAGATGGGCCATTGTATGAGGAGAGCTGGACAAGGCCGTAAAACAGCATTAATCCAGCAGCAGGACTGATATCTGCTCCTTTGTGAGAGGAGGAACAGGAGGAGCACTGCCAGAGCCTTGCAAAATGACCTCAAGTTGTCTAATGGTATGCATGTTTCTGACCAAACTGTCAGAAACAGACTCCATGAGGGTGGCATGAGGGCCCAACATTCTCTAGTGGGACATGTTCTCACAGCCTATCACCCTGCAGCTCAATTGGCCAGAGAATACCACAATTGGCAGCTCAGCCATCGGCACCCAGTTCTCTTCACAGATGACAGCAGCTTCAAAATGAGCACATGTGACAGACATGAAAGCTGCGGTGATGGTTATGCAATCTGCAGAATTATCCAGCATAACTGATTTGGTTGTGGCTCAGTAATGGACTGAGGTGGCGTATCCTTGGAGGGTCCCACAGATCTACATGTGCTAGTCAATGGTACCCTGGCTGCTGAGTAAATCTTTAGAGCCATTATCAGACCTTACATTGGTGCGGTGGTCCCTGGGTTCCTCCTGGTGTAAGACAATGCCCGGCCTCATGTGGCCAGAGTATGTAGGCAGTTCCTGGATGACAAAAACATTGATGCCATTGACTGACAGCACATTCCCCAGATCTGAATCTAATTGAGAACCTCTGGAACGTTATGTATTGGTGCATTCAACACTACCAAATAGTACCACAGACTGTCCAGGAGTTCACTGGTATCCTGCTCCAGGTCTGGGAGGAGATCTCCCCAGGACACCATCTGAAATCTCATCAGGAGCATGCAAAGACATTGTCAGGAGTGCATACGGGCATGTGGGGGGCATCGACACTACTGACTCCCATTAGGAGTTGCCGTGATGAAATTCACACAAGTTGGATCAGCTTGGGATTTCAATTTTTGACTTTGATTTGCAGTGTGATGTTGAATCAGCCCTCAGTGGATTGATGATTTATATCCCGTGGCTCCATCTGTGTAGTAGTGAAACAGGACAGTGAGAAGGGCCCACCCGCCTCCCCACTCCTGACATCATGCGTCCCCCGAGCCTTTGTCTCGGATTAGCGTGAATATATCGCTCCTGCAAGCGAACTATGATTCTTAGCGTGATGAGAGAAGTTGCAAAATCAACTGGAATGTTCAAGCAAATTATAGAAAAAAACCCGATCTAAATCCATTACGTAGTTCTCTCGTGAACAGCAGACAGACAGATGTTGGATTTTATCTACTCTCTATATATAAAATCCTAAGCCAAAAAGTGCAAAAATTTTGCGCAACAATTTTATGTGCTATTTTTATGTCACGTTTTTTGTCATGCTTATTTTAAAACCTACATATATATGTTTGGTATCATTCTTTTCAGAATTTATGAAACTTTAATATGATGTTGTTAAATTTTCAGATTCTTATTCCATTTTTAAATTATAAACTAAAAAAATATCAAGAACTCGAGTCTTTGTACCAAGAGATTTAATCATGCCCGGGGACGGAAATAAAAGACAAAGAGTAGATGACAAAGTAGGACGTCGTAGAGACAGGTGCTGTACAGGCTTTTAAATGTTTGAAACGCCATGCGAGATGCAGATCACGCAGCATGGCAGCAGTTGGAAGCAGCGGCAGAGATATGAAGTGGCTGGGGGCAAACCCCCTAGTATATATAAAGATATATACATATTATTAGATAATTAAATAGACTGAAATACTTTCCTTAAACAATTTTAGAAATAATTTTTACCATTCCAAACAATCCTTTTGCAAAAAGCAAAAAACAAATCGATACCATAAGATATTTGAATGTCTTTAAAGAAAGAAACTAACACAATTAAAGAGCACAATAACATTAAAAAATGTGAGATCTTTGTTGGCAGTGCTTGATTATGGTGCTGATGATCAGTGACACCAAAGTTACAAATTGAAACAGAAGCAGCAGAGTAGAGGGGATAAAACTAGACAGGGACCACCAGACTAAAAAGGGGAGGTGGTGGTTTACCCTACAAATCTTACCCCGTGACTAAAGGGAGACTAACGATAAGACACAAGGTGGCCATCCTGCATCTTCAGGGTCTCTCCCAAGCAGACAGGTGTTCCCAGATGTAAACCTTGAGGGATTCTGTCTTGCCTACTAAGTGTGCAACAGGACCAGTCCACTTCACATGTCACACTCAAGTGACGGGTTGCAGAAAAAGGAAGCTGTCAACCCCACCCGTCCAGTGCCATGACAACTCAGCCTCAGTTACAAAGGCAGCTCTGAGAAGTGGCGGCCACACCTTGCCCATTTTCCATAATCAGCTCTACATGATTACCAGCTGTTCCTTAATCTGAAGAGCTACCATCAGTGGCCATGCCATGCCAGTATTGATGACCTTAAGTCAGCAACAGAAAAGAAGAAAAAGAAGATATTGCATTAATAAAGAGCTTTTCCAGGCACTCAAAGTACTTTACATAGTGAGTGGAGAGCCACTTTCACCACCACCAATGTGCTGCATCCACTGGGATGATTGAACGGCAGCCATTTTGGTGACAGTACGCTCACCACACATGAGCTATTAGGTGGTGAACAGACGAGAGAGACAGTTAGTCAATTAGAGACAAGAAATGACTATTAGGTCAGAATGATCAGGCCCTGATGGGCAATTAGCCTGGACATTGGAATACACCCCACTCTTTACAAAGGATGCCCACAGATCTTTCATGACCACTGAGCGTCAGGTTTTACATCGTATCTGAAGGATGGCACCATTTTTTCTGCACAATGTCTCTGTCACTGCACTGGGGCATTGGGGGTCCATATTCACACCACAGGGTAAGTGTCACCTGCTGGCCTCACCAACACCTTTTCCAGCAGCAGCCCAAGAATTTCCTAGATGGTCTCCCATCCAGGTACTTGCTGGGCCTGAACATGCTAAGCTTCAGGCGGGTGACCTGTTCTGAAGTGCATGTGGTATGGTTGCTGCATCAACAGGACAGACTTTTTAGAGGGGTAGCATAGAAACGCATTGTGAACATTAGAACAAGTGGCTAAGCGCTCATGGGAATTATGTTGAAAATAAAACTTGTTTGATGTTTGTCTTAGTAGGTCAAGCTGATGACCTCAAGCTTCTCTCTCCCTCCCTGTGTGTCTCTAGAGAGTAAGTTGGGAGTATGCAAGAAATTGTATATGGAAAATAACACAGTGGATTCAGAAAGTATTCAGAACCTTTCATTTCTGCACAAATTATTGTGTTGTAGATTTATTTTTAAATGAAGACATATGGGATGGCATGGTGGCGCAGTGGTATTGCTGCTGCCTCGCAGTAAGGAGACCTGGGTTCGCTTCCCAGGTCCTCCCTGCGTGGAGTTTGCATGTTCTTCCCGTGTCTGTGTTGGTTTCCTCTGGGTGTTCTGTTTTCCTCCCATAGTCCAAAGACATGCAGGTTAGGTGCATTGGCGATCCTAAATTGTCCCTAGTGTGTGCTTGGTGTGTGTGTGCCCTGTGGTGGGCTGGTGCCCTGCCTGGGGTTTGTTCCTGCCTTGTGCCCTGTGCTGTCTGGGATTGGCTCCAGCAGACCCCCGTGACCCTGTGTTAGGATATAGCGGGTTGGAGAATGACTGACTGACTGACTGAAGAAATGTGCCACTGTTGCTCAATCTACACTTAATAATCCATAATGACAAAGGGCAGACATGTATTGGAATAAGCTACCAAGTAGTTGGATAGACAGTAAGACTTTAGGGACTTTCAAAACTTGACCTGATGTTATTTTGGAAGAAATAAATGGATAGGACTGGCGATCTTTGTTGGGCTGAATGGCCTGTTCTCATCTAGATTGTTCTAATGTTTTCAGAAAGGTTTGCAAATGTATTAAAAATCAAAAAGTGAAATCTCTCATTCACAGAAGAATTCACACCCTGAATTGAGTACTTTGTAGTCCCCTTTGGCAGCAATTCCAGCTTTGAGTCTTCTTGGGTAAGTCTCTACAATCCTTGCACACCTGCATTTGGGCAGCTTATGCCATTCTTCCTGGCAGAGACTTGTCCTGAGGCCACTCCAGTGTTTGTCTTGGCTTGTATGATTTGGGTCATAGTCATGCTGAGAGGTACACTGTCACCCTGGTCTGAGGTTGTGTATACTCTGAAGAAGGTTTTCTTCAAGGTCCTCTCTGTATTTGGCTGCATTCATCTTTCTCCCTGTTCGTACTGCTGGAAAGCACCTTCATAGTTTGATACTGCCACCACCATGCTTCACCATAGAGATGGTATCAGGCAGGTGATCAGCAGTGTCTGGTCTTCACCAGATATAGCATTTGAAGAGTTCAATTGAATCAAGAGAATCTTTGTCATTGTGCCCTCAAAGTCCGTTAAATGCTGTCCATGTGGGCTGTGATGTGCACCTGACTGATGCACTTCTCATAAGTTCAAACCTGATAGATAGATAGATAGATAGATAGATAGATAGATAGATAGATAGATAGATAGATAGATAGATAGATAGATAGATAGATAGATACTTTATTAATCCCAAGGGGAAATTCACAACACTTCTGACAAGTTCTCCTACCTTAGCAGGACTTCTGAAGCTCTTTTATGCTGGGCATACGCTCTGCGATTTTGGCACGATGTTAATTCCGATTTGCAAATAACTGACTGATTTTTTGAGTCAGCCTTAATTTCAGCTTCATCAACCATCGTTTCACATGCAATATGAGAAGAGTTGCACTGATTGATTTCATCTTATGAAAGTTGCTTTTGTACGACTGGAAGAATTTCTGTTATGTGTTAAGGACGGCTGGTGACCTTACCTTGGTGCCTTCAGGATGGAAGGACAGGGTTGTGACAACTTATACAGAGCTTTATCTCCTCCAGGACGATAGATGTCAGCTAACTCAGGCTCAGATTCCCACATGAGTGTCCACAGGGAATGCTGGGTATTGTAGTCCCAGGTTACAGTCTTGTTGGGTCCCATGGGGGCTGTCAGGAGGAGCTGCAGGATTGGGGAGTCCCTATGTTGCAGAATTTCCACCTCACCCGGAAGTATTTGTAGACAATGTGGCCAGAAGAGCAGAAGCACTTCTGGGACGGCTTAAATAAAAGGAGCTGCCTGTCTCACATCAGGGAGCCAGAGGCAAAGCTTATGAGAAGACATGGAGGAGGCAGCAACTGAGAGAAGACGAAGAGAAGACAAAAATATTGTCTAATTGTGCTTCTGCATACTTGTGGTTGTGGTGGGAAACACTTTGGGGAAGAGTTTCCCATAATAAAGATGCTTTGGCTTTTACCTTGTGTCTTGAGCCTGTTTGTGTTGGGTGTTTGGGGAGCTGGATCACCCCCTACTGTCAACACGTGTCAGAAATTTCAGTCAGCTGTCTTGTAGTGTGAGGTGTCTTACGACCTGATTTTCTGATGATGCTATAACATTTCATTGCATGTCGTTCGCAGTATATTGTCTTTAAGGCCAAAGATGGTGTTAACAGCTGCCTCTTCAAAGCAGATGCTTATAGGAGGTGACAGTCCCTTGGGAGGGCCGCATTGAAGAGGTTAACAAATGAACATGGTTCAAAGTACCATGAGCTGGTGGAGCAGTGCAGAAGGAGTGGCTGGAATGCTTGTTGTGAGCCCATTGAGGTGGGGTGTAGAGGTTTTGCTGGCCACTCCTTACTGTATGTAAGGTCTACACCCTGCTGCAAAAAGAAGAGCCATAAAGTCCACCATAGAGGCTGGAGAGAGGGCCTCCAGATGGCTTTGGATCAGGAAGTCTGAATCGTGGGCCAGTGCTGCTGGGACACAAGACAGGGCCTGATCAACCCTGACTGGGTCACCTGAGTGTGAGTATCTGATGTTGTAAGACCTGAAACACCTGATGACCTCAGGAAACATCACTGATGATGAGTCTCAGTGCATCCTTGGATGTATCATTAAACTAAATATTGCCGTTGGGGATTGTCATTGTCATCATTTTCACATTTTTAAAGATCTAAATATCACATAGCAACAAACATACAACTGAATGGCCAATGACAATAGGAACTTGGGAAATGTTTACTGGAACACACAACGGTAAATTACAAAGACTGCACACTTCTAATTCTCTCTCTAAAACAGGAAGACCGTATTGTCCCTGCCTCAACCATCCATGTGTCCATTTAAAACTTTTTCTTGTCTTTGTATGTTCAGAGCACAGTGTAGTCAGGAACTCAGCTGTTTTTCTTTGTTGTATTTTGAAAAGCCTGTGGCCATCACAATATTTTTGAGCTGGTAACACTTTTGTTTGGCACCATGCATAATCTGAGTAACCATGTCATGGCACGTCAAACGTGTTCGTACGGTTTAAGCACATATCGGACTGGTGATTCTATCGTGCAGTGTGAGTAGTCACGTCCCCACAATTTCTTAAAATCGCACAGAGTTGGTCTCGTCCGTTACAGGAGATGGACGTCTGAAGCGGAGCTCCGTTAGCAGCGGCTTTATTTTCCCACGTATTTCTTATTATTTAGAGGTATCCTGTATTTACCCGACCCAAGGAACTTCCACTACATTATATAAACATGAGTAACAAAAAGAGAAGTCAGAAAGAACCGGAAAAGAAACTTAAAGCTGCATCAAAGTCTGGACAGACATCTGGCCTGAGTACGAGGTATGGCCTCTCGGAGACTGACCTGGACCAGGCAGACGAATGCGCAGACTTCCTAGGACCCCGCTCCACTGCATCGTCTCCAGTCGAAAGTGAAAATGGGAGTGAGGGTGCAAGTGATACAGGTCACGATGGATCGCCGATTTCTGAGGATCATTCAAGACTAGAAAAGGCCCTGCAGTACGTGCTCTCATCTACTCATCGCGAGCCTGCAGCATCTGCTGTAACAGGAGCTGCAATTACACTTGCGGAGCACGAAAGCTGAAGCGAACTGTCCGAAATGAAAGAGTATGATCACTACACTGGCTACGGCCATAAGTGAGCTTACGAAGGATAACAAAAACCGGGAAATGCGTCTACAGTAATCCCTCCTCCATCGCGGGGGTTGTGTTCCAGAGCCACCCGCAAAATAAGAAAATCCGCGAAGTAGAAACCATATGTTTATATGGTTATTTTTATAGTGTCATGCTTGGGTCACAGATTTGCGCAGAAACACAGGAGGTTGTAGAGAGACAGGAACGTTATTCAAACACTGCAAACAAACATTTGTCTCTTTTTAAACTGTGCTCCATGACAAGACAGAGATGACAGTTCCGTCTCACAATTAAAAGAATGCAAACATATCTTCCTCTTCAAAGGAGTGCGTGTCAGGAGCAGTGACTGTCACAGAGATAGAGAGAAAAGCAAACAAATCAATAGTGCTGTTTGGCTTAAGTATGCCAAGCACCGCGGCACAAAGCTGTTGAAGGCGGCAGCTCACACCCCCTCCGTCAGGAGCAGACAAAGAGAGAGAGAGAGAGAGATAGAGAGAGACAGAGTTTGTTTTTCAAGCAAAAATCAATACGTGCCCTTCGAGCTTTTAAGTATGCGAAGCACCGTGCAGCTTGTCGTTTCAGGAAGCAGCTGCATAAAAGATAGCAACGTGAAGATAATTTGCGAACAGCCCCCCTGCTCAATCCCCCTACGTCAGGATCAGAGAAAGTCAGCGCAAGAGAAAGAGAAAAGTAAGCTGGATAGCTTCTCAGCCATCTGCCAATAGCGTCCCTTGTATGAAATCAACTGGGCAAACCAACTGAGGAAGCATGTACCAGAAATTAAAAGACCCATTGTCCGCAGAAACCTGCAAAGCAGCGAAAAATCCGCGATATATATTTAAATATGCTTACATATAAAATCCGCGATGGAGTGAAGCGAAGGCGAAGCGCGATATAGCGAGGGATCACTGTATTTAAACGTTTTGACGTGACCTTTAAAGGCTTAGTGGAGAAATTAGAGGAACACATTGAAGAAAATAGATCCAAACTGAAAAAACTTGCCGATCAGTTGAATGACGTTACAGATCAGCTGGAGGACGTTAAGCAGGCATTCACGGCTCGAATTGAAACAGCGGAACAAATGGCATCTAACGCCGATGAAAAAGCTACAGCTGCGAATTCCGAATGCATATTCTCACACTCAAATCAGTTCTGTTTTGGACTCAAACCTGTGAACATCTCAAACAAAATTACCCATTTGCAGCCAGGGCACAATATAGGGGTGGCTGCCCCAAACATTTTTCGATATCTTTAGGCTGTTATTGTGACAGTCTCCTCGGAGAATCCTTGGGTACCGCTGATTTGACTTTGTGTCGAATGAGTGATTGCTCAAGGAAACCCAAATAAGACACATTACCTGCATCATGAGGGATCGTCAATTATGGCACTACGCCCATGTGGTGCGATTCCCCAGAGGGTGATCTGGCTTGCAGGATCCTGATTGTTGAGGACCCGAGTGGCTGGACCAGGCCAAGGGGACACCCCCGTAACACCTGGCTGCGGCAGATAGAGGGTCATTTCTGGAGGGTGGGACTGGGCCACATGTTTTCCTGGGAAGCTGCCATCCAGGATCCTGAGCTGTTTTGTCATGTGGTGGGTGCAGCAACACGCTGTATCAGTGCATGCTCCCCAACCTGACCTGACCTGACTTGACCTGGCTGCATAACTAGAAGTCCTTTTAAAGGGTGAACCAAGAACACTGCTGTGGCCATGCCCAGCTGACAATCAAGTGGTTTCTGAGTCATCCCAGAACTCTTGAGTGTCATCCAGCTGTCACCTAAAAGGGCCACAGAGAATACTTGCTGCCTCCTGCTGTTTGTAAAAGGCCAGTAGGACTAACTGTTGGCCTACTGGGTGACTCTGACTGCCTTCAACCTTCAGCAGCCTCCTCCAAGTCGCAGACATCTTCTTGGCATTGTGTCCAGACTGTGGTCCTGTCAAACTCCCAGAAGGAAGAAAACACTTCAGTACCTCATCACACCTCTGAATGCCACTTTGCGACAGGACTTTTCTCAGCTGTGATCAGGACCCTCCATCAGACTCCTGAAGCCACTGTGACTTCAAGGGTTTCTCACCATGACCCGAAGAGGATGGATTTCTGAAATTCACACACAAGTGTTTTCAGTGGAGTATCTGCTATGCTTATCACATTTTCCAGGATGTAATTTGATCTACAAAAAGTGTTCTTGAATAAAATCATCTGACAGAAAATGATGAAAATTGACAAACAATAAGGAAGAGTGTTGATCCAGGCCCTGTGGGGAAGTTTGTCATTAAGTCATTGAAGACACGGGAAATGACTAACTGTAAATATTTCAGAAGAGGAATATTCAAAATAGTTCCTGACAGAAAAAAATGTTGAATCTTCCACAAGCTCATGTCTGAACTTTGTACCCATAGCTATTAAACTTTGATTCTCAGGTAACCTTAGGACCAAGACCCAGAATTGTTTCCAATGTCCATGGTGACCTTCTGCCGTTACAAACCCTTTTGGATAGACCAGACCTCTCTTTAGTGTTCCCTGGTGTACATGCACCCTTGTGCCCTGTTTGTTTTCGAAAGGGTCAGGTCTCCTAGATATTTGCTGATGTTCCAGTCTGCAAGGTCTCTCTTGAGTCAGTAACTGGCCAGGTGGTGCCATTCAGTGTGCTGGGGAACTTGTAATGATTTTCTGCCCGTTCTCCTTGGCACTGGACTCTTCAAAGTTTCTTTCGATCTACACTGATTTGCTCAGATTACCCAGACTTCACATGTCATATCTTATTTCAGGACCCTTGACAAACCCACCACCTGTACTGTGTTGTCTTCTTAGGGACCCTTGCTTTTGGAGATACTTCACTTTCCAAAAAACCTTCCACAGCATGCTGTATGTACTGTATGTGTCCACTCAGTGGACTCTTTATTAGGTAAACTTGCTTAGTACCATCTTGGTGGTGTTTTGCACCTTGCAACCTTTTGCAGGCTTTGTACCTCTCATAATATACCTAGTATGTATGGTATATACAAATATTATGGCCTAAAGGGAGTACCCCAGCTCCCCAACACCCGCCATAGACAGACACAGGCACAAGTTCAGCAACACACACAGGTGTTTATTTGTGGAAAACTCTTCCCTAACAACTTCCTTAAGTGTTTCCCACTGCAGCAACTCAAATACAATAATGTACTAAGCAGACCACAGTAATACTTTGTCTTCTATCTCTCTCTACCGCCACTCCTACTCACAAGTGTTGTTTTGTCCATCCTGCCTCTCGCTCCTGGAGCCGTAGCAGCTGGCTCCTTGTATGTTACACCCAGGAGTACTTCTGGAGTCCCATAAGCAGCTGAGGTGACTACAACATCCCCTGGACCAACCAGAAACCCAAAAGGGCTGAGCCACCAAACTCCAACTTCATTCTCCCATGTGGTGTAATCACCCAATGGGGCTGCCATCTAGCGATCTGGGGGAGATAATGCCCTGAACAGACTTGCTCCCCTGGTCCTTCAATAATGGAGGCATCCTGGCTGGGTAAGTGCATTGACCATCCACTATGAATAAATGGAAGACAGAAAAATAAAGGGTTGGGGTCTCAGTTTCCATAGGAGGCCATTTCTAATATCCAGGCTAATGAAAGCAAATTCCAAAAGAAAAAAATAAACAATTTGGTGATCTTGCCAGACTTGGTTAATCTTGTGACGGTTTGTTGCTTCTTCTAGCAGGTCTGACCACTGTGGAAGCAAGTCTGTCAATGAATGCCGATTTCCAGTGGCTTGTGGGTTTATATGACATTTGCTCTGGAAGGGGCAGGGCAGAAATGATGTCACTGGTAATCTGGTGACTTCTCATTCTGTGGACAGAAAAGGAGAAATGGTTAGAGACATATACACATACATATACATTGTCACAAATGTGCGCTTAGTCAATGAGCCTGGAGGTGACTGAAATATCGCGAGACAAAAGGTTGATTTGTGGAACTAATGCCTCTCTCTCTCTTTCATCAGACTGAGAGAAGAAAAATAATTCCCTTACCTTACTTACGTGTTCCAAGATGGCCACCAAAATGTCATTTCCGGGATCCTCTGATGATGTCGCTTCCGGCTCCAACCAATGACGACACTTCCGGTTTCCAGAAGATGACGTCACTTCCAAAACTACATCACATCCGGTCACTTTTGTTGATGTTGTATCTGTCTGCCCGTTTCAACGTCATTTCCTGCCAACTCATTTACATCCACCATTTTGTCATTGTATAAAGCTACGTGTTTTTCTTTTGTCCTGTGGACATTATTTGGGGATGGTCCCCAACTCTTTTTTCCTTTGTGTAAGAGTTTTTTTCATTCATTACAACATATACATATACATATACATATACATATACATATACATATACATATACATATACATATACATATACATATATGTTTGAATAAATTAGAGGAAGACAGGTAAAGGGTTGGTGTCTCAGGTCCCACAGGAAGTCCCTTTGGAGAAAATAAAGAATTCGGCCATCTTGCCAGGCTCACTTAATCTTGCGAGGATTTGCTGCTTTTTCCACCACGGATGACCCCTGCCGACGTACATCTGTCAATAAATGCTGACTTCCAGTAGATTGTGGGTTTATATGACATTGGGCAGGCAGGAATTGCTGAGGCAGGGCAGCAGAGTTGTCAGTGTTCATTTGGGGTCTTCCCCATTCTGAGGGCAGAAATGGAGAAACGGTTAGAGATATATACACGTACCTAGAGATATAGAATTAACATCATACGGTTTCTGTGGCCGCACATTCATATTGCAGACCTCTCATTGCTCCTCACCCCAAAGTCACTCTTATGGATTGATCTGTGTAGGCCGTTGCAGTAAACTGAAGTCTCTGTGATGTTTGTGGAACCAACTTGAGTCGATCCAACATGCACTTTGTGCCATGCTGCAATATTTGTTTAAAAGAAGACTGTAGCCATAAAGGGCATGCACATGATCACGTAAGCTACTGTACATTGTGGCACTCCAATAACACTCAGTTGGTACCAGGAGGTTTAATGTGTTCCAGGAGAACATTCCACACACCATTATACTACCATTACCTCTAACCAGGGTTGGCAGAAGTGTGGTTTTCATACCAAATTGACCTGTTTTTGAAATCATTGTATGGGGAAAAGCCCTGTTTTTTTGTGCTATGGTATTGAGGTGTGTGTGGCCACCCAAAGACCTAAAGTCCTCCTCTTCCGCCTCATCCTGACGTTGTCAGAGGCAATACACCAAGAGGGCACCGAGTTGTTGACAGCATCATTTATTTGGGCTTGTTTACAGCACCATTAAGTGAGTTTTAAACTATCACTGGGCTGGAAGTACTTGCAGGAACTGACAACCTTGCCTGTCATAATAACACAAGGCAGGATGATTCTCAGAGTCATGCTGTTGTTGATGACAATTTCTGACCGTTCCATCTGTATGTCACAGCAGACAGAGAGATTAGTTTGACAAAGCAACATTTTTCCCATCTTGATTAGTGTTGACGATCACATACTCACTGTTGTGTCACGTTGTAGTTGGACACGTCGTCCATCTGAAGATGCCCTTCTGCTCCCGGCTGTTGTAAAGAGCTGTTATTTGAGAGTTTGTGAATGTCTGCTGGCCGAACCAGTCTGGCCACTCTGCTTTTAGCTCCCTCATTGCAAGGTGTTTCTATCCTTATCGCTCATCACTTACTTAATACTGTGTTAGCGCTAGACAATCGAGTGAGTGAGAATGCCAGAGGCGAAGTCGCTTATACAGTATCACACGTCTTGGCCAGTCTAAAGTTTGGATAGACATCAGCTAAATCTCTTATTTATTAAGTTGCAGCCACTTGACTGTCTGTTGGGAAAAGCAGAATATTTACATTAACGAGCAAACAGACCTGTGTTTAGTTCTGTTTACATTATATAGCATAATATATATACAGTACATACTGTATATTGTCACACATGTGTGGATGGGAGGCAGCCAAAGGGTCCAAATGGGAATGAAAATACAAGAGATAGGGGGTTGGAAACAAGCACTAATGCCTTTTTTCCTCTTTCAACAGAACAACAGGAGAATAACCTTTCTTTTCCATTTCCGTCCCAACCAGATGACATCACTTCTGTCTCCTCTCTGATGACATCACTTCCGGCCCCTACTGACGACGCCACTTCCGTCACCCTCAGATAACATCACTTCCGTCCCCAGCTGATGATGTCACTTCCGACGGCCCTCAGATGTCATCACTTCCAGTCCCAACTGATGACATCACTTCTGCCGGCCCTATTCCTGGTTACGCCCCTGCCTTATGGATGAGAATCTGCTTGTAGTTCTCAGCATTGATGACTCCATTCATTCTGACCAGACAAACTGCTTCTTGTTTTTTTTTTTTTTGCAAAGGTGATTCTCTTGGCTTTGTCTCAGAGTTCAGAGGACTGACTTTCTGGCAACAACACTCCATGAAGGCCACTTCTGATAAGACTTCTGATGGTTTCAGTTGAGTTCAGAGCTGGTATCAGTGCTGGATGTCTACCAAAGGGATGTCAGTTTGATGTCTCTGATCATCAAAATACCATCCAGCCATCCCTGTTAAGGTATAAGCTCAGAGATAACCTGGTGAATGAGCCTGTGGTGTCCTGGGTAATGGACAATCTGTCGGGCAGGCTGCAGTTTCTAGGACTCAAGGACTGTGTGAGTGACACTGGAGCACCACAAGGAACAGGCCTGTCTGGTTTTCAGTTCACTCTGTACATCTCCGACTACAAATATAACAGCAGGTCATGTCACTTGCAGAAATTCTCAGATGATTCTGTACTCATGCGGTGTAATGATAAAGAGGATGAGACAGAGGAGAAGAGTCAGGGGGAGAACTTTGTTTCTTGATGCAAACAGAATTGTCTGCATCTTAACATCAGCAAACCCAAGGAGTCACACCAAAGAGCCTCTATGTCTGGTCACAATTCAAAGAGTTGATGTACTCCTACATGTACTTAGGGGTCCATATCAATGACAGGTTGGACTGGTCTCAGAACACAGAAGAGCTTTATAAGAAAGGGCAGAGCAAGCTCTTCTTCCTTAGGAGACTGTATTCCTTTAATGTGGGAGTGACATCCTTCACATCTTCTATAACTCTGACCAGTGCAATTTTCTTTGCTGTGATGTGCTGAGCTGGTAGCATCAATTTAAGAGAGGATCACTGAACCAATAAGCTAATTACAGGAGAAGGCTCAGTTATGGGACTCAAACTTGTCCCCCTGAGGTAGCAAAGGAGAGAATTCAAACAAAACTGAGTGCCATTATGAACAATGCTACACATCCTCTCTCTGACACACTAACACTGAGGACTTCCATCCATCCGTTACCCAAACCGCTATATCCTCACTACAGGGTCACAGGGGTCTGCTGGAGCCAATCCTAGCCAACACAGGGTGCAAGGCAGGAAACAAACCCCAGGCAGGGTGCCAGCCCACCACAGGGCACACACACACACGCACACACACACCAGGGACAATTTAGGATCGCCAATGCACCTAACCTGCATGTCTTTGGACTGTGGGAGAAAACCAGAGCACCCGGAGGGAACCCACGCAGACACGGGGAGAACATGCAAACTCCACGCAGGGAGGACCCGGGAAGCGAACCCGGGTCTCCTTACTGCGAGGCAGCAGCGCTACCCACTGCGCCACCATGCCACCCACACTGAGGACTTTCAGCCAACAAATCATTCAGCAGAAGTGTGTCAAGAAACATGACTGGGGCTCCATTATACCAACAGCAATATGTCTGTGACTGGGACTGCCAAGTCAGACGTTTTCTTTCTTTTCAGTTATTCTAGTGTGTGTTCACACCATAGTGTGAATGTATATTTATTTATTTATCTATCTATCTATTTATGTGTTTATTTATTTAGTGAGGTTCTGTAAAAAGCCCACTTTCCCCCTGGGGATAATGAACCGTCTCTTTAACCTAATCTTCTGCACTGACCCCCGTGTTTCTGCTTGTCCTCCTTGCCCATTCCTCTGTTCTTCTTCAGAAGAACTTGAATGGTGTATCTTGAAGCTCCTGCTTGGCAGAGACCTTGCTGATGCAGGAAGACCACCTTGTATCTCGTTGCTACACTCACTCTTGCCAGGCTATAAGACCTGAAGGTTATACTGTCACATCGGCCACATCGTCACCTTTCAGTTTTGCTGTCCTTTGCCCAGCTTGATGCCTTCTGCACGACTTGTGTTTCAGTTAATCAGTTGGGGTCCATCATCTCCTTAAGTCTTTGACCTTTCACACCTTTTTCTTATTTCTGTTTAATTGTGCAATGAGCTGAAGACCTACAAAGTCTTCCTGTTCTTAACTGAATATTGCCCTGTTACTGAATATGCTCCTTATGTTAAATTTTTGGAAAAATTAATGTATGGTGATCTAATGACACAATTTTGCAAAATGCAAATAATAAACACCTAACACAAAATTTATATAGAAATTCCAGGTTGCCTCTGACTTCTGCACACTACTGTGTTTTTCAGACATTTTATTGTGTTGGCAGCTTACAACATGTCACATGTTTTATCAGTAGCTACACTACAGACAGGATATTTTTCAATGTGTTAAACATTTTTTTCATTTAAAGGGTCTTTTTATAGGTGATTAAATATAGTAAACACTTTAATGGGCTTTATGTAATTGGTCTGATTTTCCATTTAAGAATACCTTTTTTCTGTATTTTGCTTCTTTTTGAGTATTCTGTTCATAGTGTGCTACATTTTTATTTTTGTTTTTGCTCAAAAAGTGCATGAATGTAAAAAAAAAAATAAGCGGATTCTCTAGAGCAGCCCTTACATGGAGTAAGATGTAATTAACAATGCCTCAAGTGTTTCTGTGGTAAGGTCAATGTGACAACACGCAGAAAGTGGAAAAATATGAAAGCTGACAATACAGTTCTGTCTGCATCGCGTCTTTTGCATTTGTAGCCTCTTGGGTAAAGTCGTTTATTTATAGACACTAACAGTGAGCCTGAATACACTGGAAATTCTGTTGAGGAAGCAAATGATAACAAAAAATTTGATGGTCTTCACCGGGAAGTTGTTTAAAATTTCTTGTAATTTTGGATCCTGTAAATGTGGTCAATGAACCATCACAGCCCTTGGGTTGCTTGGTTTGCCCACAGCTGCCATACTTCTCCTTGGACCCGGGACATCGATGGTCATAAACCGAAAATGAGGGCTTGGTGCAAAGTGCATTGTGCAATTTAGTCATCAACAAAGTGTTCAAAAAGTGCAGTGCACTCTACAATGATCCATACAAATACGGCACTCTGGTGAGGAAGTTCATACCAATAAATAATCTGAGAAGTATTCCATTAAAATCAAGGGTAACATCTGGGCTAGAGTCACTCTTATAGCTTTTCAAACCACTACTGCTCACTCTCTCTTCTCATTCTGCTCACTCAACTCAGTGGATTTGAGACACCAGTGGAAGTGGCCATCATCGACTCCCTGTTGTCCTGCAGAACCCGACTCCCTCATCCATTGTTGCCCCTCTCGGAGCACATGATCACCCCAGCTCTCTCTTATTTTCAGCAGGATCGATTTAGTCCACCCCAGGAGTGACTCTCACTCAGCTTCTTCGTGGGGCTTCCCCTGACCACTTTTCCACCTTCTCTCCATACTTGGCTTGACCCGATTCTTTGCACTGTGTTCCTTCACAATATTATGGTGGCTCTGTGTTGGGATCTGGAAGGTTGCCGATTCAAGTCGTGTTTCTACTGGAAGGGATCCTACTCCACTAGGCCCTTGAGCAAGGCCCTTAACCTAAACGTTGCTCTAGGCATGCTGTACAAAGACTGACCCTACACTATGACCATCATTAAGGTCTTGTGAAAAGACAATTTCCCCTCGGGAATTAATAAACTATATCAAAACAAAAAACAATCACTTCCTATTTTCTTTCTCTTTTCTTTTTTGCTTATGTTCTCTCCCCTGGTCCTTCCATTACATTGCTGCCACTGCTTATATATATATATTGTTACACATGTGTGAATAGGAGGTAGCTGAGTGGACTGAAAGGAGGTAATTGTATGCCAGGCCAGGGAGGGGTGGGGTGTACTAAACCTTCCTCTGTTTTCTCTGAAGATCAAATCCGTGAAAACCTGCCTTATTTCGTCTTCAATGACATTACTTTCAGTTCTGGTTCCCCAAAAGATGTCACTTCCGGTTTCAGTGCCCCAAAAGATGTCACTTCTGGTTCCGGTGCCCTGAAAGACATTACTTCCAGTCCCGGTGTTGTGTATTTGTATGTTCAGTAACAAGTTAAATTGATATTGATGTTGATTGACATTCCTGTTGTTGGTAATTTCTTGTAGAATGTTAGTGGGTGGGATTTTAGAAGGAAAAGGAAGTTCTTAAAAAAAAAGGTTTTTGTTTTCTTTTATGGAGAGAACCTAATGAGAAACTGACACGATTTTACAGTTATTAAAAACTATATTTAAGAATCATATCAACGTCTGTGTCGTAATCCCAAATTATACCCGACATCCAAGATGACATCACTTCCGGGACCTGATCTATAAAGACGCCATTTTGTCTTAAGAAATCAGTTCATACTGAGAACTCGAACTGTGCACATCAGTGCAACTACTAAAACCTTTTGCAGTCAAGTATAATATATGAGTGGCTGCCCCAAACCTTTCTGTGTGTCCGAGGCTGATTTATTTTACATTATATACAGTGCATCCGGAAAGTATTCACAGCGTATCACTTTTTCCACATTTTGTTATGTCACAGCCTTATTCCAAAATGGATTAAATTCATTTTTTTCCTCAGAATTCTACACAGAACACCCCATAATGACAACATGAAAAAAGTTTACTTGAGGTTTTTGCAAATTTATTAAAAATAAAAAAATTGAGACACTGTGCTCAGACACTGTGCTCAAGAAAGGGAATAGCCGGCTCTACCTAATGAGGAGGCTTAGGTCGTTTAATGTATGCAGGAAAATGATGACAATGTTTATTCACTCTGTGGTGGAGAGTGTGGTGTTTTTTGCAGTTGTGAGCTAGGGCAGGGTGGTGAAGACAGCTGATCACAACAGGTTGAACAAGCCGATTAAAAGGCTGGTTCTGTCCTAGGCGTCAAATTAGAGGATCTGACGGAGGTGTCCGAGAGGAGAATGCTGAAAAAGCTCCTCATTATCATGGACAACCCCTCTCACCCCATGCACACCTCCTTGAGGAACCAATAGAGCACACACAGCAAAAGACTCATTGCCCCCAAATTCAGAACCAAACACCACAGGAGATCTTTTCTACCTGTGGCAATAAGGCTTTATAACTCCTCTTCATTCTGTAGGTTATCTTTTTCAGCTTTTATGGCGGTATGTTAGTCCCATCCTATTATTATAAGCGGCTAGATCATCTTATCTTATCTTATCTTTTCTTATCTTATCTTATCTTATCTCATCTTGCCTTGTTCCCTGCGCTAACTGGAACAGGCCCCTGGTATGGACTGAGCAGGTTAGAATATAATAGGACTTCTAATTTGTTGCTTTTTAAAATTTTTCTAAAAAACGCATCTCACAGCTCTTTAGTCCACCTTCCAATGTTTTGTTCAAAGTTGATATACAGCAAACATACCTTAAGATGGAACAAATGTAAGACCTCAGAATGTTCACCTTTGTTTTCATTGTTATGTGTTTATTTATAAGTAGGTTGTCAAGTTAGGGGGTCTGAGGATCACCCATCAGACTCTGCGAACACTTGCAATACCACCTCTGGGCATAAGAGGGTGCTGCCGCTGACTCTTCAGTGCTGAGAAAACTCCCAATGTGGGGAACTAAGCCCTGCCCATGGCCTTTTCTGAAACTCCGCCTCTTCCGGTAAAGAACTATAAGTACGGTGTCCCTGGAAGGAATGATGTTTGATAAGATACAGACCTCCTGTATGTCGGACATCCCTGATCTTGATCAGCTCGATAGAGCATTTAAAACAGACAAGCCTGGCAGGCTAACCTGCAGTTTAGGCGACTGTTTTCTGCTCTTGTGCCACCAAGTGCTGATTTCCGTTATTTTGTTTGGCATTAAACAGGATAGCCTGGGTGGTCCCCCGTAATTTTTCTTGAGGACTTTTCCCTTCTTTTTTCCTGTGACAATTTGTTTTATTTATTAAGTGAGATCAAGAATAGAAAATTAAATATTTTAAACACATTATAAAGTCTGAAAGCATCGAAGGTGCTGTATTGCTGGGTAAAATCAAACGGAAAAAAAGCAAGAGGAAGGCAGAGAAGCTCCATCGGTGGACACGCAGTGGGAACAACAACAGTTGCAATGAGATTGTTAGTAAAAGAGACCGGTGGAAGACCACGATCACCAACGTCTGCATCGGACAAGGCCCTGAGACAGGGAGAAAGAGAGATATTGCCTTATGACTCGCCGGTGCTTTGCCCTCTTATCACTCCATTCACCTCTCCATCGTCAGATCGACTTAACGGCTGCAGTGTCATGTGTGGTAAGAAGAGCCGCCATGCTTGGTGCTTTTCTTGTGATTACTCAGCTCTCTTTTAGCATTTGAGTGTTTTCTTAATGTTTCTGCAAAGTAAAATGAAATCAGCACTTTTAATAGACAGAAGAACTTCTAATTCTAAGGTAACATTTAGTCTGGTTGTCATTTCCTTTCTTTACAGCTCTTGTTTTTTTTGTTTTGTCTTTTTTTAATCTGATTGTGTCCTGACCACATGTTTTGGGTAGAATTACTGCAGGAATGAAAGCCCAGTTATGACGAGAAATTCTGACAAATGCTGAATATTGTTTTTCAAAACTGTTGATTTAATTTCGTTGTAACTGCTTTCTCACAACTCACATGGCAAGCAGATTTATTCATCGATTGTGTTTACTGACCTTTTAATTCAGAGCCCATTTCAGTCGAATTAGGGGCAAAGCAGGAACCCTCTGAAGAAGTGCCAGGGCACCACTGATGCACACACACCTGCATGTACCTTAACATGGATGCAAAGGAAATTTGAGAACCTGGACAATGGAATATGGAGGCAATACAGTACTCAGACCCCTTCTGCACACTTTATTGTACTGTGCATTTAATTTTAAATGGACAAATGTAACTTCTGCCTACCAGTCTGCACTCAATAACCCATAATGACAACAAGTTTTCAGAAAGGTCTGCAAATTTATTACAACTCAGAAACTGAAAGCTCTCCTTCATAGAAGTATTCAAACCCTTTGTTGTGGCACGCCAGACTGTTGCTCAGGTGCATCCTGTTTGCTTCATTTTTCCTTGAGGTGCGTCACGAACTTGAATGGAGTCCACTTTTGGCAAATCAGATTGATTGGACGTCATTTAGAAAGGTGCACACCTGTGTATAGAAGGACCCACAACTCACATTGCATGTCAGGACAAAAACAGAGCCTTGAGGTCCAAGGAACTCTCAGTAGGCCTCTGCGATCAAATTATGGGGAGGCATAGATTAGGAGACGGGGATTCCATCATAAAGCTTTGAGTGTTCCCAAGAGCACAGTGGCCTCCCATAGAGAGGAGAGAGGTTGGGAGCATGCACTGATACATTCACCATACAACAAACCACCTCAGGATCCTAAATTAGGGCCCAGGCGCAGTCATGCAACACCTCAGCACCACACTAGTTTGAATGGAATGGAACTGTGGGAAGTTTTTTTTACGGTGGCTGGCGTGCCAATCCTGCCACTAATTCCCAAGGTTTCCTTGCCAGTTGGAGGACGGGCTTGTAGGGTGTGATTCAGGTTAACATCTGTTTTGTCTTGGTAGAGTTCTATATTCCTCTACTTTCCCCTTTTGTATTATTAATATGTAGCCTGTGGAAGGCAGCCCGGACACAGCCAGGAGGATATCGATGGTTCACCCAACACACGTTTATTATACATATTATATACAATTAGTGCTCACACACAACCCCAAACCTCCCTCAAAGTCCAGGCCTTTCTCACAATGCCTCTCTTCAGGCCGCCTCCTTGCCTCTTCTCCCGAGCTCCGTCCTTCTCCACTCTTGACTCAAGCCATCGAACGGAGGGAGGTGGCCCCTTTTATGATCACCCGGATGTGCTCCAGGTGCCTCCCGGGTGTGGCGGAAGAGCTGAGGACCAGGGCTCCAAAGGCATTGGGGCGCCCTCTGGCAGTGACCACGGGCCACTACAGGGTTGAGCTTCAAAGCTCCGTACCCGTGGTCCTCAAAGCCACCAGGGTGGTCACCCCCTCGTGGTCTGGCCTCTTGGGCGTCCCGGCTGGGTACCACCCCCAGTCACTTGCCACAGGCCTTTGACAGAATGCCTCAAATCCCACAGACCTCCCACTGTTTATAAGGTATTTTCCCATATAACTTCTTCCCACCTTCCCTTCTACATCTATAACCTCAGGCAATTAGATGTAGTAAAAGACAAGCAGGAGTTAAGTTACAGTTTAAATAATGTATTATTGATAATATTCATAAATAATAACAATAAGCAAAGTACACTTGAATATTGCCAACCATACAACCTGTTTAAATGTTGATGTGTAGTTTCAGGTGGCACACAGACTTGTTAGTTACTTATAATGTCTCTAGTTAAGGCATCATTGGTGGTCAGCTTTCTTCAGAACAGGCCGCATGCCTGTCTCAATATGGCTGCTGAGCTGTGCTCTTCATTGTGTTGTCTTTTTCAGTTCATGGTGTGAGATGCTCCTTCATCAGATGTTTCTAAGAGAGAGGGGTAAAGCAAGCAAATTTATAGATTTTCTGTCCAACCCCTACAGCCAATAGGATGTCATGGTACTTAAAGGCTTCTGATACAAGCCAATTACAAACAGCCATACTTCAGACCAATGGGGGGACAGAATACCTTCACACCTGCCCCCGTGAAATTTGCCAGCTAGGCAGTCTGGCTTTCCTGTGTGGGTTGATTTAGAGAGTCCAGCAGAGAATCATTTGCCAAACTTTCTTGAGGCACTTCCTCCAACCCTGTCGTAAAATTTACTATCCTGACTTAGTCCTAGGGGGTAAACATGAATGCTTCTCACTAATGTAACACTAATATTACATTGCTTTGCCTAAGTTACAAATAAAGACATACAAAATATTTATCAACTAGTATGCAAAATTTCACACCACAACAACTTCTTACCCAGGATGGAGCAATTGCAGGTTAAGGGCCTTGCTGAAGGGCCCAACGGAGTGGAATCACTTCTGGCATTTATAGAATTTGAACCAGCAACCTTCCAATTGCCAGCACAGACCCCTAACCTCAGAGTCATCACTGCGTCCATAGGACTGAAAAATCCAAATAGTGATCTCTTTAATATCTTTTTGGTTTCTCCTAGTCAACCAAGAGTTCAGAAAGAAATAACAGAAGATTTGTTTCCCGAGAAGAAAACACCCCAATATTCTCACAAGTGTCTCATGAGACATCTCAGTGAAGTCACACAATGGGCTCAGACTCTCCAAGTAGCGTTTTGACATTTTAAGGCAATCTGAAAGTATTTGCATTGTGTGCTCAGTAATATATGGTGAAATGTATGGACAGGGGTTTGTGGTAATCAAACACTTTACGTTGATTGCAAAACTGCAGTGCTTGCGTCTGTATAATACTATCTGTTACTCTCATTTACATTACTGTGCTCCAATTAGATCACACTCATTTTGGAAGAAGAGGAAGACAGTGTGGAGTAGTGGTTAAGACTTGGGGCTTCAAACTCTGAGGTGCTGGTTCCAATCCCACTACTGACACCACTGGGTGGTGATAAGCACATCACTTCATCTGCCTGGGCTACAATTGGTAAAACAAAAGAAATGTGACCAATTGTATCTCAGATGTTATAAGTCACCATGGGTAAAGGCATCATTCCAACAATAACTGAAAAATAAGAAGTCTTGAAAGTAATCACAGCAAGAGCAGAACAAGATCTTCCAAAATATCTCATGCTTTCAAACCAAATTTTCCATTTTGACCCCTTGTACCTTAGTTGTGTATCCTAAGGAATGTTTGGAGAAACTTCTTTGACAAAGTTGATTCTAAAATGAAACATCACTGCCAATCTCTTTTAAGGGTGCACTCATACTAGGTACATTTGTTCCGTTCCATGTCCAAACGTGATTGTCCCCCCTTCCTACTTCCCTGCTGGCCTTCTCTCACACTGCGCTTTAACATTCCACGCTTTTTGTCACAACAATACGACTTCGTGTAAAATCAAAACAAGATTCGAACATGGAGTGACAGCATTCATGTCAAAATGATTTTACTTATTTTGCGGTTATTTTGGAGTCATGTAGGGCAGGATAACGCTCTGTCCTCTTACATATTTGTTAAGTGCGCAGGGCAGCATTTTGCTGTTAATCGTGCTTCACATACGACAAGATTTTTATGGTGATTAATTTCCATTTCTTTGTGATTGTTTAAACTTGTCTGCAGGAGATATTCAGTGACATGGGTGCTTTCTTCTCTCCATCCACTGACGTGAGCTTTTCAATATCCCCATTTCATGGAGTTGCCTGGACTGTTCTTTTGTCTTTATTGTGTGGGTTAGCCCACCATTCTGACTCGACACCACATTCAGGTGCGCTTATATGACAATCAATTGACAGCCCAGACAGATGATCTCCAATGAACTAATTCTGTGACTTCTAAACCAAAATGATGAAATAAAGGTGTTTCATGTTAAGGGGGTGGATGTTGGAAGGGGTGAATACTTTTGAGGTCAATTATTTTGTGTTTTACATTTGTAAATTATTTAGACCACTTTGCAGAGATCTGCTTTGACTTGAACATTTTTCTGTTGATCAGTGACAAAAAAGCCAAATTGAATTCACCTTGATTAAATGTTGCGTAACAATATCCATCTCAGGGTTGCCAGGTCCCTAAAAAGCATGGGCCAGCGTCGACAGAGAAAGGAGAGAGGCTTAGGACCATACCATCAGAGCCTGGGGAAGAGGGGGTGGGTGTTGATTCCCTTTTGAGATATCTGAGTGTGATCTGAGTAAAAATCATCACACAATGGGGGGAGATTTTCACAATGATGAAGTACTTATACAAGTGTGAAAGCCAGGGGAATGGATGCCGGATGGATGAAAAACATTGTAAAAATGTCTTTTTGAAGAGAGATATTTTCAAGACCCGAGAGATGAGACTTTGGCCATGAGATTTTTTTCAAGTCCCGCCCTCCTTTCAACCATTTTCAAACACGCCTACGGTCCACTCAACTCTCATTCGTGTGAAGGCTTTTGTCAGACACAGTTCCTGCACTCTCAGCTCTTATTAATTTTTACGTTTTCCTCATTTAAAGTCGTTTATGAAAAGTCTTCAGTTTTATCCCTTAAAGAAGCTTTTCTGGACAGTATTCTTAGATATGCAATCTATTTGTTTCCTTCGATTTAGTCCTTTTCTGGACAATAATTTTATACATTCTAGATGAAACGTCAACGACTAAGCTAAGAAGAAATGTCGAAAAGATGCCCAAAAGCGAATTTAAAAAGAACAATAATAATCTAAGTGCAAATTCGGAAAATAAGGAAAGTAATAATCAGCCCAGACTAAGTGGAATCGAAAACCTAACAGGTCCATGCAGGGTTGGAAATAAAAGACAAAGACTAGAAGACAAAGTAGAACATCGTAAAGAGGTTCATAAACGTTGACGCGATACACATGCACAGCAGTGACAGATAATGAAAGCACTAAAATTCGAAAGTCTCAAAAAACTGATAGTAAAGATCACATTAGTGCTCACAAATGGAAATTATTACTCGGTGAAATAACGGAACAGTGAAAAGAAATTGAATATATGGACATAGGTGATATGACAGAAGTATGTAGATATTGTTTGGGTTTAAAGTTTAAGTTGGAGACTTGTAGATCGTCTAATTCGTGTTGCCATCAGGGAAAAATTTCTTCCCAATGAAGAGGTGTATCCGCAAGAATTAAAAGATTTGTTGTTTGCCATATGTTTTTACTGAAGCGTTACAGTAAAAGTGTAAGTTTAAAAAGTATTTGCGTGTTACTTTCAAAGCCAAACAGAATGAAAAACTATAACTCAACGAATACCTCTAACACAACATGAAACATAATTTTCTTTCAATTTAGTACGTTATACTATTTTACTATGGTTAATTACTTGCTGTAATGTTAAAAGTCATTTTATTTATCACAGAGAAAGAAACGATATTCACTCACAGGCAGTTATATGTTGTGTTGTCACACTGTAAGTCCAAACATGGAATCAAAATTCAATGCAATACAGACGAAAAGTTAATTCCAAATCTTGTTTTTACTGAAGTGTTACAGTAAAAGTGTAAGTTTAAAAAGTATTTGCATGTTAATTTCAAAGCCAAACAGAACGAAAACGGATAACTCAATGAATATCTCTAACGCAACATGAAACATAATTTTCTATCAATTTACTACGTTTATACTATTTTTTTCTTAAAGTTGCTTTTAAAAAAGTTACCCAGAAAACTGCAACCTATGAAAATCAATTTTTTCTTGTAGATGCTGCTCAAAAATAGTCCAATTGGGTGGGAAAACCACAGACCTGGCAACACTGATCTATCCATTCATCCATTTTCCTAATCTGCTTATCCAGGGCAGGGTTGCTGAGCAGCTGAAGCCTATCCTAATAATCATTAGGGACAACACCAGGGCTGGGCAGGGTGAACGTGCACACACACACGGACCAGTTTATCAGCACTAATTCACCACTAATTCTGCATGTCTTTGTATTGTGAGAGGAAACCAGTATGGACATGTGGAGAACATGCCAACTCCATAGGGAACACCCAGGATGTGGACCCTGGTCTCCTTACTACGAGGCAGCTGCACTACTACTGTGCAACATGCTGCCCTGTTGTATTACAATAAAATGTGAAAATGTCAAGGGGACGAAAACTTTATATAAGGAAAAAGATATCTGGTTATGGTGGTCCAACACCCTGATTTTGATACAAATCGGACCACTGGTTGTCGGTTCAAGTTTTTTGGCTCTCAAAAGCTTTTGACAAGATGCATCAAATTGGGGCTAAAGCACTGGAAGTGTTTACACTCTTGAACACATCCAAAGCAGGAGTGACTGCAGCACTTTAAACTTTAAGGTATTGCAGAGTCCTAAATCTGAAAATGAAAAAATTCTGCACTTTCAAATGAACCTTCTGCGCCAAAGCACAATGAATCAAGTACCAGCTAAACGTGTTATTTTCTGAATCTTCATGAAATTGTTGTTGTTGTGTGCGCGCTTTTTGTTTCTCACACTAAAAGTGCTACAAGAAACAGAATCTGAAACTTCCTGTAACGCTTCAGTGCATCCTGCAGAAAACCCCAGCATCTGTTTATCAGGAAGCTCGAGGTGCCTTAGGCCACCCGAAAACAAAACCTCCATTTCCAGCAAATCTCGAGTTTCTAGAATCTCACGAATTTCAAGTTCAATTGAATTTGAATTTATTCTCATTTATAGCATTTCCAATTAGGCACATGGTAAGCCCTGCATATGTTTGCTTGCTTGATATATTTAAAATAAAATTAAATGCTATGCAATTTTTACAGGCTAATAAACATATAAACCATCTGAGAGTTCTCTCTGTGGGTAAATATAACACAATTAGTCATGCAATGCATCCATACAGATCTATCTATCTATCTATCTATCTATCTATCTATCTATCTATCTATCTATCTATCTATCTATCTATCTATCTATCTATCTATCTATCTATCTATCTATCTATCTATCTATCTATCTATCTATCTATCTATCTATCTATCTATCTATCTATCTATCCATCAGCTCCACTGGTAATAGTTTGGATGTTTGCCCCGCTGTGGACCTCTCATTACTGCCAGACCATTCGGTTGTTAAGTTCACCAAAGGAACAGTGGTGGGCTTTGATTCGCTGACCAAGAGAGAGCTTTATGAGTACTGCGTTAAGGTGACTCACTTCCATGCATTGGTGTCTGTGCTGGACACTCCATGGAGGGAGAAGCTGGGAGTGGAAGGGCACAGGGGGCCTGCGTGGAGGGAGCTCTACAAACCACCAAGCAACAAAAGAACTGCAGACTTGCAGTGGAGAATTGGGCATGGGATTATTGCCACCAACTCCTTTTTAAACATTATTAAAGAAGTGGAAAATGATTCTTGCATATTCTGTGGACAAAAAGAAACAATTTTTCATTTGTTTTTGTATTGTAATCGACTGGCGGGATTCTTCAGATTCTTTGAAGCTTTGTGTACAAATTTGATTGGAACTTTTAATGAAGTCCTGTTCATTTTTGGAAGTAAATATAATAAGAAAACTCGATGCAGGATTCAGCTGTTTAACTTTCTGTTAGGTGAAGCAAAGCTGGCCATTCTCAAAAGTCGAAATAATAAGCAATGTGGGTCAGAACCGACGGATATTTGTTTAATTTTTAAGTTGAATGTTTATTCAAGAATAAGACTGGAGTTTGCTTTTTATAAACAAATGAATAGAATGGGGGTGTTTGAAAATGTGTGGGGGGTGAAAGGGGTGCTGTGCTCAGTTGATGAAGGGGAGCTGAAAATGAATTTCTGATTTCACTGTGGTGGGCAAGAGAAAGAGAAAGAAATGGTGGGCATCAATAACATGTGATTATTAATGTGCGGAGTAGGAGGAGTGTAAAGGGGGAGTAATAGGGGTCTGATGTATGGCTCTGTTGTTTATTCTGAAATTTGGTTTTTCTTTTCTATTGATTGTGTATGTTTATGGTTGAGTTTTTTGCTTATGTTTACAATAAAGGTTACTTTAAAAACTATCTATCTATCTATCTATCTATCTATCTATCTATCTATCTATCTATCTATCTATCTATCTATCTATCTATCTATCTATCTATCTATCTATCTATCTATCTATCTATCTATCTATCTATCTATTAAATAGTGTCCTATCTATCTATCTATCTATCTATCTATCTATCTATCTATCTATCTATCTATCTATCTATCTATCTATCTATCTATCTATCTATCTATCTATCTATCTATCTATCTATCTATTAAATAGTGTCCTGTCTATCTATCTATCTATCTATCTATCTATCTATCTATCTATCTATCTATCTATCTATCTATCTATCTATCTATCTATCTATCTATCTATTAAATAGTGTCCTGTCTATCTATCTATTATCTATCTATCTAGTGTCCTATCTATCTATCTATCTATCTATCTATCTATCTATCTATCTATCTATCTATCTATCTATCTATCTATCTATCTATCTATCTATCTATCTATCTATCTATCTATCTATCTATCTATTAAATAGTGTCCTATCTATCTATCTATCTATCTATCTATCTATATATCTATCTATCTATCTATCTATCTATCTATCTATCTATCTATCTATCTATCTATCTATCTATCTATCTATCTATCTATCTATCTATCTATTATATAGTGCCTTCCATATCTATTTATTGTGAAAGCCACGGGGACATACAGCTCCCCAAACCCGGACACCGAGAGGCACAGAGACACACAAGCGTAAAACAGCACCCAGGTTATTTCTTCCGGGGCAGCTCTCTTTTCCGCTCCCCACTTCAGAGCACAGTACCCAATTCCCAGCACAACACTGCTCAGTCCCTTCTTTCTTTCTTTCTTTCTTTCTTTCTTTCTTTCTTTCTTTCTTTCTTTCTTTCTTTCTTTCTTTCTTTCTTTCTTTCTTTCTTTCTTTCTTTCTTTCTTTCTCTCCTCCACTCCTCTCCCAGCAAACTTCGTCCACCTCCTCCCGACTCTGGCTCTCCTCTTCTATTGAGCACCCAAATGTGTTCCAGATGCTCTCCAATCGTCTTCCAGCAGCATTTCCGAGTGTGGCGGAAGTGCTGCAGTGCCCCTGGAGGTGGCCACGGGCACCAGCAGGGTTGAGCTTCTAAGCTCCAATCCCGTGGCCCTGATGTAATCCAGGGGATTTGCTCTCTTGTGTTCTGGTGGAGCTATTGCCGTGAACATGTTCTCTCCCCAGTTCTTCCATCAGAGGGGCGTCCCAGCCGGCCAAGGGCCCCAGCCATCTGCCACACTGTCTATTTAGAATTCATTGTGTTATTGTTCTGATTTGTTTTAAGTTATGACATGATTGTTGTTATTATTTTAGTTGTTATTCATATTTTTTTATGTGACATCATTGTGCTGCTATTTTGTTTAATGACTTTCAACAGAATCGGCCATTTTGTATGTTGTTTTCATGGGAGCTTCCATGTTGTTGTTGACAGTGACATCTGCTATTTTTTTTTTGCTGTTTTGTTTTTCTTTTATTCTATTATTGTAAGGCACTTTGGCCACAGCATTACTATGTTGTTTTAAATGTTCTATATAAATAAATTGACATTGACATTGACATTGACATTGCTACCAGTCACAATGGTGCTGATATTTAAACGTCCAAACTAAGACTCTCAGGCATCTCTGCTAAAACGTTTCCTAAATTCTTTTATCCATCTTATTATGCAATAATATCATCATTAATTTGAAATAAGAGAATCTCTGGTTAACAAACACCTCAGAGGTCCAAGACATTCAGGGCAGGGCCATCAGGCTGCTGGCACCAATTCCAGGGCACAGGGCAAGAACAACCTCCCACCAGGGTGGCAGTCCAAACCCATGGGCCCACTTAGCAGTTCACCTACCCTGCCTGCCTGTGAACTATGGGAGGAAACTGCAGCGCCAGGATGAAACCCAAGCAGACATGGGGAGAACTTGCAAATTCCATGCTGGGATGCAGACCCTGCTGTCCTTACTGTGAGGCTACAGCACTACCGCTGTCCCACCATGCCACCCAAAGACAAGTATGTTCTGAAGTATTTCAGATCAAACAGACAGAAGCTTCAAAGTAAGGTTGCTCTCCTCAATAAATGGCAACGTGTTTCATGTTGATTACCACACAAATGTAAAAATTGCACCATACACACGACAATAATGACCCCATGTCCGCTATGCCCCTGTAAAGAATACCCTGTGATGGACTGGTGTCCTGTCCAGCTTTGATTCCTGTCTTGTTTCTGATGCAGCAACGCCTTGACCCTGAACTGAATTAGGTGGATTTCATTTTGTTTTGGTATTTTAGAGATGTTTAAAGTATAATAACATTGCCGTTATGACTTGATAATGTCATGTTATTTTCTGACCATCTCAATCCAGGTCAGGGTCCTGGAGGGTGCTGGAGCCTATCCCAGCTAGCATAGGGCACAAGGCAGGAACAGACCCTGGACAAGGTGCCAGTCCATTGCTGGGTGAATACACACGCACACACAAACGCAAACACAAACACACACACACACACATACACACACAAACACAAACACACACACACACGGGCTAATTTAGCATTGCCAATCCACCTGGCCTGCATGTCTTTGGACAGTAAGAGGAAACCGGATCACCAGGAGGAAACCAACACAACATGCAATCTCCATGCAGGGAGGATCCAGGATGAAAACCCTGGAGTCCACCCTGACACAATAATGAAGGATGCTGAATATGTGGCACAGATGTGCAGTGGTGGCACTGTTGCCTAGCAACAAGGAAGCTGGCATTCAAGTCCTGGGTGCTCCCTGTGTGGAGTGTGCATGTTCTCCTTGCTTCCTCTCAGGTTAGGTTAGGCCTTGAGGTGTGTGTTTGTATGTGTGTGTTCACCCTGTGATGAGGGTTGGTGTCCTACCCAGTGATTGTTCCCGTCTTTCTCGTGGTGCTTGCTGGGATAGGCTTTGCTCTGGATAAACGGGTTTAGAATATGCATGGATGCATAAGGTACATTGTACACTTTTGGCTTTGTCAGTCATCTTAATAATATAGCAGAATTCATCAGTAAGAAGGTTCACCTTCTGCAGTTTTATGCACTTCTATAATAAACCAGCAGTTTGCATTTAGTGCTCACCGTTGGTGGTCTCATTTAAAGTGCACCCCTGCTATGCACACAGCACCTCTCAGTCCCGGGGATGAGGTCAGTAGTCCATCTGGGGCTTCATGGCTCCAACTTATTAAATGGTGTAAGTACCCAAGAGGACGGATGGGCATCCCGGCCAGTATGGAGAAAGATTTCATGCCCGGCCGAGAAACCATAATGAAAGGATAGTCTGATTACAGACACTACTCAGCCTGGACACCTTATCATTTCCATCCTGGATGGGATACCAGAAGGACTAATGGACTGAGGAGAGCTGGAAGCTGGGAGCAGTTCATCCCCCAGATTAATAGGTGGTAGTGTTCCTCGCCAACGGTCCCAGTTTGGACACCCGCAGGGCTGCATGGGAATTGGAGTCCGGAAGTACAACACTGTAGGGGTCCTTGGTGAACGAGAGACTGTGCTGCCAGGGGAGGTCATCCCCAGTTTCCTGATGATCTGGGAAGTACTTCCGACAAGCCACACCGTGCCACCAGAATTTACTTCTGGGTCCAGCTTAAAGGGAGCCCACCGCCACACCTAGAAGAGTCAGAGTCGGGTGGAAGAGGACAAAACCCACTGGAGGAGAGCAGGAGAGGGCGAAAGCGAGAAAGAGCACATTTAAAGTCTGTGTGTTGGCTGTCTTTGTTGTCTGTTAAGAGCTGTGGGGATTACAAAGTCTTATATTTGAACCAGGAGTTGTGTTTGGCCTTGTATATCTGGGGTTTGGGGGCACCACAATGGCTTCACACTGAATTGCCCCTTCCAGAGCTCCAATGTGTACAGCTTCCCTGTAGCTTATGAGGCCACTGAGGACACTATGGTTAAGTTAAATATGGGAAATGACAGACAACATGCAACGTGGAAAACTGGGAAAGTGTTATGCAAATTTTTGACATCATCACTGCATGCCAAATGGAAAATAAACCTGTCCATTGTTTTCCAGAACTTGCTTACAGTTTGCTCAAATGCAAATCTTCTCAGCTGGAAGGCAGAACACACAAGTCACTGGTTTAGTTATTCCATTGATGTGGCTGACCCCGACACCCCCTATAGCCGCATGCAGTTTGATTTTGATGAAGAGTTGCAGGTTAATTTAGTGGTGTCCACATCTCTGGTGGACAACATGAACTTATGATATATAGGATGTGCAAAAGGCCAAATGGCTGAACCTTATGATGTTCCAGAAGATGAGGTTGCAGACCCCGCCATCAGTAGTGCTCAGACCCTCATGCAATGGGAGGCTGCCTGTTAGCTCAGATTTTGAACTGCGATGAATGTGATGATGCAGGACTATAAAGTCCATACGTTCACAGACAGCAGATAAAAATCACTCCCTGTTATATTTTAGAAATTTCCAGTCCAATCTAATTTACATAATTTTCAAATTCTGTAGAATTGTTCTCCACATCATGTGTCCAGTCCTGGGACATCCAGTGCACTGCCCACCCAACATAGGCCTCCTCCAACGTGCAGAAACGGCTCCTAATTCATTCAACACAACTGTATACACAATGCATTGTGGTACAACTGGGAACAACTTGTCATTGTAACAAGTGAGAAAAGGTGCCATCCATCCCTTCATCTCTTTATTTTCCAAACCAGTTCATCCTGATAGAGGGTTATGAAGAACCAGGCCTCATATGGGCAGCACTGGCACAAAGCAGGGTCCAGAATCGGATGGGATGTCCCATTGTTCATACTGGGCCAATTTAGAGTTGCCAGTTAACTTCACACCTACATGATAGGGATGGCGGGGGGGGGTTGGGTGTGGGGGTAACCTTTATGTGCAGACAAAGACCTCCACCTCAGGACCCTGAAGATGAGCCTCAGGTTAGAGAAGCAACAACAGCAAAGGAATTCAGGCACACTGACGGTGAGGTGGGCAGAGGCCAGGTCTGTGGAGTCTGATCTCAGCCTGGTCTCTAGTAGTGTGTGGTTTGCACGGTAGCCTAGGCAGATATCTATAGGATAGAAGAACAAATCAATAGGAAATATAAAAGGCACTTTATTAGGTAGGTAACTAGCTAAGAGAGAGGACCTGTATTAGATAGACAGATAGATAGATAGATAGATAGATAGATAGTCCCAGTTCAGCTAATTATCTCTCTCACCCTTCCACCATTTAATAAATTATGTTTGGTGAGCATACTGGCACAACAGGGGCTGCCATCACATCATCCAGGAGGATGCTGCACATTGTGGCTCCCCACTCACTAGGTAAAGTGCTTCACTGACAGGTGAAGTGAATGACATTGATGATCTCATTACAATGGCACCTTTCAAGGGGTTGGATGTGTTAGGTAGTAAGTGAACAGGCAGTTCTTGAAGGTGATATGTTAGAAGCAAGAAATGTGGGCAGGATCATTCTGGCCCCCTAATTATCCCCTGTCTCTAATTGGCTATCTCTCTCACCACTTCACCACCGAATAGCTAATGTATGGTGGGCATACTGGCGCAAAAATGGCGGCCGTCACATCATCCATGTGGGTGCTACTGCACATTAAAGGTGGCTGAAGTAGCTCCCCACTAACTGTGTAAAACGCTTTGAATAGTGAGAAAAATGCAATATAAATGCGAAGAATTATTATTATAATTATTTTATACTGCGGTGGGTTGGCACCCTGCCCAGGATTGGTTCCTGCCTTGTGCCCTGTGTTGGCTGGGATTGGCTCCGGCAGATCCCCGTGACCCTGTGTTCGGATTCAGCGGGCTGGAAAATGGATGGATGGATGGATTATTTTATAGATGGATAGATAGATAGATCAGCCTAGCTGTAAATGATCCACTGAGGGACATCTTATATTTTAATAACACAAACGTTACTCTCTAAACTAATATCAGAACTCCAATTTAAAAAGAACAAACCTGGGTAGCAAGAATCAAACTCAATCTTTTTGTATTTTATAGCCAACAACTTAAATTTAACAGCAAGGCCTCAGTAACTTTCAGCCATCTTAGGCCATGCAGAGGAGGCCCATGTGAACGGCATGAGAATTAGAGAAGTGAGTTATGAAACTGGAACAAAAGTAAAGTTCATGTCAAAATGGTTGGACAATTGCAGAAGCAATCCGTATAACTAAAGCGGCGGCCTGTTGAATCACTTGAGACAGCCCGCTGTAAGCTTCACATTATTAGTTCCTTTATTGAGGTTTGAAGAAGGTCTTGCATGCGAGTGTGTGGATGTTCATGAACCTTCTGTATTGTGTAAGATGCCTATAAGCAGCAAGCAGATAACACTTTGCAAAGTCAGAATGTGATATGACCATTTTAGAAATCAGTGAAGTTGCAAAACTTCTCCTCTGTGCTGGATTTCTCTTCTTTGTAGGTCGGGCCACTGTGAGTGTTTTAGCAATTTATGATCTAGTGATAATCAAGTAGGGCGGCACGGTGGCGCAGTGGGTAGCGCTGCTGCCTCGCCGTTGGGAGATCTGGGGACCTGGGTTCGCTTCCCGGATCCTCCCTGCGTGGAGTTTGCATGTTCTCCCCGTGTCTGCGTGGGTTTCCTCCGGGTGCTCCGGTTTCCTCCCACAATCCAAAGACATGCAGGTTAGGCGGATTGGCGATTCTAAATTGGCCCTAGTGTGTGTGGGTGTGTTTGTGTGTGTCCTGCGGTGGGTTGGCACCCTGCCCGGGATTGGTTCCTGCCTTGTGCCCTGTGTTGGCTGGGATTGGCTCCAGCAGACCCCCGTGACCCTGTGTTCGGATTCAGCGGATTGGAAAATGGATGGATGGATGATAATCAAGTAATTAAAAGGTACTAAATTAAACTTACTTGCAGTGCGATGTGTGACATAAGCAACTATGATTGAGGACTTTAATCCATAAAGCTGCCAGTTTGATGCCTGACCTTAGTAAATATAATACAATGCAATTTTTCTTTGTAGAGTACAGTTCACTGAGTGTAGGAGTGGAGCATTGTGAGCAAATTCTCATGTAAACTACATGTATAGCTTATACTTAATACTAAATATAGAATTAGTACATTTAAATATACAGATTTATTAAAACAATCAGAAAACAACGACAAACCCAATAACATAAATAGAAACCAACAATATTTATCCATTAATGAAATGATGAACTATTGCCAGCTGTCAACACAGTAGACAAAAATTGTATGAGAGGAGGTCAGAGAGAACGTCAGACACAGTCAGAGTCCTGGAGACCTCGGCCAACTGGCTGCCCACCACCTGCTGGGCTTTCTATAGTAGTGTTTGTGCTGGGCCATCCAATCTGAAGACAGAATCTTTCCATCCGATGATTTTAATATTCCCAGTACCCCAGATGACTTTTTCATATGCAGGAGGGCAGCCTGGCAGTAGAGCAGTGGTACCAAGTGCCACATCCAAATGCCGAGAAGATAAAACAGAATAGAGGAGGGTTAGTAATGGTTTAAAAATATTGTATTACTTATATTTCTGTACAAATGACTAACAAATAAAGATACAGTACGCACAACTAATCAGCAGCTCTAGTCAGGATATGAAAGACTAAAGTGGCGAGTCTTTAGCCTGAGCTGAGATTGTAATGGCACCTCTTAAATGAGCAGGCAGATCAGTCCACAGCTTTGTGGCCCTGTAACTAAACGCTTGACCTCCTGCTGTTATTGTATTAATTCTTGGAATCTTTCGCAGGCTGACATCTTGAGATCTTTACACGCACTCCTGGTTTGTAACTGGTCTGATAGGCAAACAGAGCCTTGGCCATTTAAGGCTTTATATGTTAAATAGGAATCATCTCTCATACATGCATGTCCATTATCCTCTATATTTGTAGAGCATCCTGAGTTGGTGTGCAGACTTGCATGTCGCTATATAGAATATAGATTATGTGTTTTATGTTTGCATACATTTATTTTTTACACTGTATACAATAAAAACACACACAAATCAACTCATACTGTATTTCCCTGAAAATACAATACAATACAATTTATTTTTGTATAGCCCAAAATCAAACAAGAAGTGCCGCAATGGGCTTTAACAGGCCCTGCCTACTAGACAGCCCCTCAGCCTTGACTCTCTAAGAAGAGAAGGAAAAACTCCCAAAAAAACCCTTGTAGGGAAAAATTGGAAGAAACCTTGGGAAAGGCAGTTCAAAAAGAGACCCCCTTTCCAGGTAGGTTGGGCGTGCAGTGGGTGTCAAAAAGAAGGGGGTCAATACAATACAATACACCAGGGGTGGGCAAAGTCATTCCTGGTGGGCCGCAGTGGCTGCAGGTTTTTGTTCCAACCCAATTGCTTAATAAAAAGCATTTACTGCTCTAGAATCACTTCTGCTTCATTTTAGTTATCTCCCTCATTAAGATTTTGAACCCTTATTGCTTATTTAAGTCTTAAACAGCTGCATTCTCAGTTTTTAATTGCTCCTTATTAACAATAAGATGCAAAAGACAAAAGAAACCAGCAGTTATCCATTTTGCTTGTTACCCTTTACACCTGTGTGTATTTATCGTGCAATATTTGTTTTAATTCAATACTTGGAAGGAAAGAGAAGAGAAAAAAGTGAAGGATTGAGAATTACTCCTCCGTTTTACACTTCAAAGTATTTGGATGATATCCTTAGAATGGAAATAAAATCTAGGATATGAGAATGACTTGACATAGCAGAGTTAAAGCACTAACAAGCTATGAAATGTAATTATTGGCAAGGATTGTTTTCTAATTAAGCAACTGGGTTTAAACAAAAACCCGCAGCCACTGTGGCCTTCCAGGAATGACTTTGCCCACCCCTGCAATACACAGAACAGAACAAATCCTCAATACAGTATAAAAATAAAAATATTACAAGTACAGAGCAGAATTTAACAGTAGATGATATCACATAATATGATTTGGATTTGTTTAGAGTCCTGGTGACCTCAGCCATCAAGCTGCCTCCTGCATTTAGCCATTCCACGGCTGAAACAGCGCTGGGCCAGCCAATCCGATGAAAGGACCCCTCCTTCCCATGATTCCTGTGATCCTCCATCAGGGATGACTTTACCTTAGGCAGGCAAAACAACTTGGTAGGTGGGCCGTGGCACCAAGTGCCACATTTGAGTACCGAGAAGAGAAACAGAGTAGGTGAGGGTTAGTAACAACTGTATAAAGAATAGTTTGAACATCCAGTGAACACTGCACTGCAGTAGTCAATCCTACTAGAAATAAATGCATGAATTAATTTCTCAGAAAATAAGACCTACTCCGAAAATAAGACCTAGCATGATTTTCAGGCTGCTCTGTAACATAAACCGTACCCTAAAAATAAGCCTAGTCAAGTCAACTGAAAACTAAGGTGCCTAAGGCCAGGTTTACACGCGAGGCGATGTGATTCGACGTGTGCATCTCTGGATGCAACTGCTACTGCTTGCCACTGCTGTCAGGTCAGGAGGAAGCCCCAGAAGCACATAGCGATTAACAACTGGGTCGGTTTTAAGATGACATTTACGACGGTCTATTTTAATGATAAAGTAAACTGCGAGGTTAAAGTGAACATTTCGAGATTAAAGCCGAAATTTCCACTTCAATCACAAAATAGACCTTTTCACCATGTCCTTAATTTTTTTCTCTGTGGCTCGAATATACTGCCATACATTCTGATGCTGTTGTGAAGGTTCAAACAAAGACGGCACAAAAGACGGTATGTGAGACTTTTAAAATGCATTGTGTCATTACTTTGGGGAACATGTGACGCTTGAATATAAAAGCACCACGAATGCATTTACTGTATATGTTGGCATTTTGCTTCACCACATCGAACTATTCATCAAACATCAAAGCAGAGGCACATCGATCCTCAAAGCGGCTGGAGTCGCAAGAAATTCAGGGTTTGAATGTGGAGAGTTATGATGATATTCCAGAAGAAGATGACATGACTGTATTTGAATAAATGTAGACTGTTGTACATGAATAAATATAAGACATCCCCTGAAAATAAGCCCTAGTGGATCTTCTGAAGTAAAAATTAATATAAGACCCTGTCTTATTTTCGGAGAAATACGGTAGTAATAAGAGGTTAAACAACTGTATGAGGAAATTCAGTTTTACAATGTGGAAATATGCAAACGAAGAACTTAAAAAAATGTATAAACCCACCAAATCCAGTGTAGGGTCATCAGGGCTGCAGTCCATCCAAGGAACATTTTTGAGCAAGACAGGAACTGACCCTGGATCGGGGTCACATTGCCTTCTCCAAAAAAAAACACCCCACTAGAACAGGGTCAAACTGGAATAGTCAATTAATTTAACATGCAAAAGATCTAAAATGAAATTAACAAGGGGTTTAGTAAATTAATAGAAGAATGACTTGACTGGGTGGATTTGTTTTAGGATGGAGTGGTGGCTCTGAGGCTAGGGATCTGCACTGGCAATCGGAAGGTTGCCCGTTCGAATCCCATAAATACCAAAAGGGACGTTGGGCCCTTCAGCAAGGCCCTTAACCTGCAATTGTTGAGCGCTTTGAGTAGTGAGAAAAGTGCTATATAAATGCAAAGAATTATTATTATTATTTTGTTATTTCTGCTGCACTTCTTCAATCAGACTTACCTATTCAATGTATTTGTGTGACACGCGTCCGACTCGTTTTGAACACAACCTGGTAATGATGGACCTTCTTGTGATCCCAGCTTGTTCGTTTTTCAGCAGCACATCACTGTTCACAGCACAGACTCAACTAAATACAACATCTGCAAGATCAGACCATATCTGATGGAGTATACGGCACAACTCCTGGTCCAGGCTTTGGTCTTATCACATCTGGGCAGCTGCAACTCTGTGTTGGCAGGAGTACCCAAATGTGTCACCCAACTCCTACAGATGTTTCAAAACGCAGTAGCGCCTCTGGTGTTCACCCAGCCATGGCAGGCACATGTCATTCCTCTTTTCAGATCACTACATTGGCTCCCTGTAGCAGCACATATTAAGTTCAGATCCTTGAAGCTTACCTACAGAGTTGTCAGCACCTACATATATGGAGACACTTGTGAGGTCCTACGCTCCTTTTTGCCCACTCGAGTCTGCTGATGAATGGTGTCTGGTGATGCCTTCCTCTTTGTGGTGTCAGTTCTCAGTCTGGACTCTTTTCATGTGTAACTCCTAGCTGGTGGAATGAGCTGCCCACCTCCATTTGGAATTTCGACTCCCTCAAGTGCTTGAGGTCTCTTTTCTTTGGTGATTTTTCTGTCTTACTGACATGAGCTGTTAGAGTTTTAAAACCATTTCACTGCATTTTTTTCTGAGCTCTTCACTTGTGATCAGTTTTGTAACCTTGTCCTGTGACATGTAGTCCTTAACAGTCTCCAGACTAATGTTACTTGATTATGTTGATCTCTTTTGTAATTTGCTTTGGATAAAAGCATTTGCTAAGCAAATAAATTGTAAATGTAAATGTTGTACATTCACTCAGAACCATTCAAACACTCTTCACTTTCGGTGTTATGATCGGGCACAAAGCAAGAACCAGTCCTGGACAAGATGGCAGCATAATTCTGATTACACTCCTCACCTGGAAAGACTAACGTGAAAAGAGCTGAAGTGCAGGCATAGAACCCACACAGACAAAATGGGAACATGAAAATTTTAGAAAGCACATTCTGCAACCAGACTGGGCCAGGATTTGAACCCAGGTCTATGGGGTGGCAAGGCACATCCCCTGACCATGATGGCATCACACTACCTGAAACACATGCATGTATTATTGGAGTTCGCTCTTTCCATGACAGTACCATGAAGCACAGGAGAACCTTCTCCGGGCAGGACTGAGAGCTTTCACTGGGCAGGATGCCAGTCCATCACTGGGCACACTCACTGACGCTCATTGGAAATGCCAGTGAAAGTCTTTGAAGTGTTGGGGCAAATCTACATGGATATGCGAGGTCAAGCAAAGTCCAAACAGAAAGTAAGCAGGCCAGGAAAGGAATTAAGGTCCCCAGAGTTGTGATGCCATAAATACGCTTATATAGAAACATTAAGACAGATGTGTGCAGGGTTTATCATGAAACAATCCATCCATCCATTATCCAACCCGCTATAACCTAACTACAGGGTCACGGGGGTCGGCCGGAGCCAATCCCAGCCAACACAGGGCACAAGGCAGGAAACAAACCCCGGGCAGGGCGCCAGCCCACCTCAGTCATGAAACAATGCTTTTTATAATATTAAATAATCCTTTTATTTTTTGGAAACATGGACGACAGTAGTATAAAAACATAGCTTACAGTGGCTTGTAGTTCAAAGTTTACAAAGTCTTAAAAAAATAAATTAGACTTTCTTATTCACTCTTAACTAGTATCAAAATGCATAAGTCCAGCCATTTTTCATTTGCCTTTTGTGTGGATGAAGAGAGAAACTGCATTGTACTCCTCGAAAACGAAAGTGTCTCAGTAGTCACTGGGGATTTTCCAGGCTGGTTTTGTGACATACAGGGGATGTGCGCAGCTAGCTGGTGTAACATGAAATGCAAAAGCCGCCATCCGTCTTTGCACGGCTCTCCAAACTCTTCATCAGTCATCAGAACTCCAGGATGTTCATAAATGGTCATAAAAGTGTGAAGAGAGTCTCTGAGGTGACCTCGTTTTATGTGCTCCACCGGATCAAATCCACCTAAGCCAGCAGAACTTGCGATTTGCTCTTGCTCTTTACTAGGCCCTTCCTTTTTGGCACAGTCATTTAAGCCACAGGGTTGACAGTCCATCATGGCTCTTACCCTTCACTTACTGTCTCTTTCTATCACAAGCAAATCCAGACAAGATTCAATCCCCCCTCTGGCGCTGTTCCACGTCCTCTGCACCATCTTTTCGTTGAGCTCCACAGATCGCAGGGCTAATCAGAACGAGATCCTCCCGGTTTCCATCTGCGATGGATTGCTTAGTTCATTAGTCTGCAAGAGGGACCTTTCATCCCTTGACTTGATTCGGCTGAATCTTCCCCGATAGGGTCAGATAGATTTCTGATCTAAGGAACCTTGGGTAGGAGTCCCTCTCCATAAGCCCGTAGACGATTTTCTGAGCTTGGTCGAAGCACGACATGGTGGGCTCTTGAACATTGAGTCGGATTGCTTCTCTTGTGTGATGATCTATATTAATCTGCAAGAGGAGAAATCGTCAGGGTTAAATTCTTCCAAACATACCATCATTCTGCATCTCTAAAAGGCTACAGTAGTAAATCTTGTGTCTTCATTCGCGATTCCATCCACCTACTCACAAACCATTGGGCAGATGGGATGTCAAAAATGGCAAATTGGGACCGCTGGCCATATTGTATTTGGGTCCAAATACTCCACATTATTAAACATCTCTCTAAATTATATTGTTAGGTGAACCATGTCACTAAATGGCCTGCTCTTGTTAAAGCTTTTTAAAGCAAGATAAATAGTCAGGGTTGTTATTTCCCTCTTTTATTTATCGCTGCATTTATCTGCATTTGTGTTTATTTGCTGTTTAGAGAACCAATTGGCATAATAATTCCATTCTAAACGTAAATGTCAAATAAACACAAGTTGAAACTGAAACTAATTGCGAAACTCTTCTCAGAGCTACACCTCTTTTTTCCATAGTAAACTTTACATGCTTTACTTTCTTGAAATTAATTCCTCAATATTATTATACATAATTGAGCACTTAGAGACAGTATAACTAAAAATAGGCACAAGCTCCGAGAATGGAATCCTTTGTTCTGTTGCTTTATTAATTTTATTTTCTACTTATTATTTGGATGACACCTTTATGCAACATTGTGGTTGCATTTATTTTGTTTTTCCAGTTGCAGTACAGGCAGGAGAAGTGATTCGCTCATGGTCACGTGGTGTCAGAAGTGGGATTTGGACTCAGAACCTCAGGGTTTGAATTCCAAAGTCTTACACTGCGTTATTTCAACAGATTTTAGAAATATTAGTCTTAAAAATGAAAATTATAGCACTGCGGTTACTTGATCACACAGTGTTAGGAGCAGGATATGAACCCACAGCCTCAGGGCTTTAGCTCCAAAGGCTTAACTACTAACCCTCATTGCCTTATTTCAACAGACATTGGAAATGCTGATCCAAACAAATTAAAATTACAGCACTGCTGTTACATTAGTAAGGTTCACTTAAAAAGACGCTAAGACTCCTTTTGTTTGGGACAATTAGGATGGATGGTTAAAAAAAAACCCTGCAATTGTTAATTTCCAACAGGGCTTACAGTAGGGGGCACTATTGCCAAAGAGTACCCAGATAACAGATAGAGGCAAACTTTACCTCGCGAGGAGACTCTGCTTGAATGAACTGCTCATAAATCTTCTTCGCTCTCGATGCCTGCTTGGATGTGGATTTGATTTTCTTAAAATCTTCACAGGTCAGCCAAAACTCGATGTTCTCCTCGCTGAACTCGGACCTTAAGAACGTTTGAAACACGGGCAGACCGT